>NC_045741.1:426712-426883 GCF_008692095.1 Etheostoma spectabile | reverse complement strand
CAGATACAGATACAGATAATGCTGTACTCGCTCATCCCTAGAAAATATGCATTGTCTATGTGAAGAGGTCAAGACCAGCCCTATTGTCTCTCCCCTTCCCCCCCTGTTCCTCTGACTCTAAAGAATTGATCAGGTCAGGTCTGGCATTTAACATATAGAAAGAAGCCTTTT
>NC_045741.1:426093-426702 GCF_008692095.1 Etheostoma spectabile | reverse complement strand
CACCAGGAAGTAACCTTCTGTCTCCTACCCCCTGAAGTCTTAGACTAAGCTAAGACAACACAATGTTGATTAACTGTATTTTTGTTAGAATTTCTCAATTACATGATAGAACCTTTTGATCTGTGACAAAAAAGTTGTTGAGTTTAGAGCCATGTCCTTCCTCATTGGACTGCAAAGATGCGCTCAACATGTTACCGTGCCAATGGCGGACCAATAAGAATGGATTTGAATACACCAGATGAAAAAGGAACCACGTCCAGGTGCAGGGGATAACTGTGTGATTTAGGAATGTTTAGGCCTGGTCTCATGTGACTCCATCAAGGGGAAGCATGAATCAAGTCCACTGTCAGCTGCAGTGTTATAATGTTTTGTGTTGTAGTGTCTTTGTCTTACCGTACGTACACACTGCCACCGACTTGAGCTTCAAAAAAACTCTGGCCGCCCCGCCAAGGACGCTCGTCAAAAAGTACGGGGAAGCTTTTTGACGCTTTGGCCTCTGACGTGGCGGCGTTCTCTGTTCGACCAGGAGAAGCTCACACAGCCACTGCAGGGCCAATACACGAACACTAGAAACCTTTATGAATTACATATGTAATGACAGAAGTTGTA
>NC_045741.1:425860-426083 GCF_008692095.1 Etheostoma spectabile | reverse complement strand
GTCGCAGCGGGGTCTGTTAGCAGTTAGCCTGCTCGTTAGCTGCTGAGCCTTAGCGGCATGCAGGCAGAGCAAGCAGCCGCCGGATTAATCTAGTGACACGTGCAGGATTCACTATGAGCAGACCATTACAGACGATGTGACCGGCAGGTGAGGTTACCTGGTCCCTATGTAAAAATAACGTTATATTATAAACGATAGGTAACCCAGCAACGGCGATTATGAG
>NC_045741.1:425585-425850 GCF_008692095.1 Etheostoma spectabile | reverse complement strand
GAATTAATGTTTTGGTAGGAACAAAAGTTTACATTGTATGTTTCTCCGGGATCTGCCAGCGCAAAGGACGTCTAAATTCTGATTGGCAGCTGGCGTTAGCCGCTGCTTGCCGCTGAAACGCGTCATAGCTCATTACCATAAAGTTGATGAAATTTCAACTTTCTGATTGACGCTGAACAACCTCAAAACGCTCAAAACGCCCAAAACACGACGCAGACAGATTTGCCGCTCCTTGCAGCTGAGAGAAGCCGGCTTCCATTGAAAA
>NC_045741.1:424789-425575 GCF_008692095.1 Etheostoma spectabile | reverse complement strand
CCGGTAACTTTAGACGCTCAAGTTGGTGGCGGTGTGAATGTCCGGTTATCATCTTCATAATGCTGTTTCATTAAACCTTTTTCGTTATTCTCGGCCTGTCTTCGTCTTCATCAAATCAAAGAACACGTGATTGTTAGTTTTTCTAACACACCCCAGCGTAGCATTCTCTCCGGGTTATAACGTTACCTAAACATTAAAAGAACCAACCAACTGTAACGTTCTCCTGCGCTTGCGCTGTACCTCCACACAACATTCCTGTTTGGTTGTTTTTGGTTATTTTTGGTTGTTCTGAGTTTTTGAAGTAGCATAAAGGTTTGCAGTCACTTGATTTAGGTTCACTCAAAAATGATTGGCCTTATAAAATCTAAGTAAGATAAAGAGCATAGGAAGAGAATCTATTTATTTTAAGGCTGATATCAATTTAGCTTAAAACAATACTTTTGGGCTTCATTTCGGTTTTATTATTAACTAGGGGTGATCCGAGTATCCGGCTGAAACGAGTATCCGGTACGGATAAAGCACTTTTGCAGAGTACAAGTATTATACGAGTAATACGAGTCAATATCCGTGCTCGGATTGGGTCGCGGACCGTGTCTGCGTTCTGTGATAGTCACAGCGCCCCCCCTCCTCTACACACACGCTCTGCTCACTCACTCACACACAGAACACGGAGAAGTGAACAGCGCTCTCTCTCTCCCTCTCCTTCTTCCTCTCTCTCTCCCTCTCCCTCACTCCCTCTCTCTCCCTCTCCTTCTCGCTCAGTCAATCAGGTCCGCGGGTCTTTTC
>NC_045741.1:424366-424779 GCF_008692095.1 Etheostoma spectabile | reverse complement strand
TAGGGTTTCTTCAGCTTCAGGTTTGTTTGTAGTACTTACTTTACCAGTAGATTTCTGGTAACGTGGGGTTTCAGACAGTGCTTGGTAGAATGCGACTCTGCCGTCGGAGATTTTCTTTTTTTAAACCTCTGCCTTCAATCTATTTGATCCGTAGAGCAAATGTAAATGTGAATGTGCTGTATTTATATAGCGCTTTTCCAGTCTTAACAACTGCTCAAAGCGCTTTTACATCTACAGGAAACATTCACCATTCACACACATTCATACACTTTGGCCGAGGCTGCCGTACAAGGTGCCACCTGCTCATCAGATAAACATTCATACACATTCACACTCCGATGTGCAGCACCGGGGGAAACTCGGGGTTCAGTGTCTTGACCAAGGACACTTCAACAATGACTGCAGGGGCGGGG
>NC_045741.1:423900-424356 GCF_008692095.1 Etheostoma spectabile | reverse complement strand
CAACCTTCCGATTGGCAGGCAACCGCTCTACCACAGAGCACAGTCCCCCGCCCCCTTTCTTTCTTTCTCTCTCTCTCTCTCTCTGTGTCTCTCTCTTACTCACACTCACACACACACACACACACACATACCTAGTGTGGAAAGAAAAAAAAGAAAAAAGAACCAAAACAAAAAAAAATCAAACTATCATAAAAAAATTTAAAGTTAAAAAAAGAAAGTTATATTGAGTATGAAAACTCTTGTTCATTACATTTTACTTCATAATTGCAACCGCATGTGTTGTATTCATTGTTGCAAAACATTCTGTATATAGTTTGTTTGTTACCATAACAACACCATTGATCTGAAGATCAATGCTGATGCTGTCATGGAAATAGTTTTCTAATCAGCAATAAATAGAACAATTTCTGATCTACCCATATCAATTGCATGCTTAAAATAACATACTGGTTAAAG
>NC_045741.1:422495-423890 GCF_008692095.1 Etheostoma spectabile | reverse complement strand
TTCAAGACAACCCAACCCACTTCCGGGTTAAATTCTGTCCACTTCTGGGTTAGGCCCCGCCCAGTCCGAGTACGGATCCGGATACAGATAATTGATGTGGTAAATAGATACAGATACAGATACAGATAATGCTGTACTCACTCATCCCTACTAACAACCAATTACGATATACTTACCTAGCTTATATCTAGGTAAATTACATTTCCACAAGTACTTTCTTATATAAACAAAAGTTGGAATATGTGTTGAAATATAGAATATATAACATAAGACATAACACTTAAACAGCATGTATAAGACAATAAATACATGGGCATTCTCTCTATCCACATAACCCTTACATCATGAATACAGGGATTTAAAGTGTATTACAGGAGAATGAACTAACAGTTAAACCTTTTAACTTTTAGAACCATATACTGTATCTGTAAGTTATTTATTGTTTCTATGAACTATAGTTATTCATCAACTTACATTATAGCCTAATTTCCAAAGGGCTACATTAGTTTCATAGGTTGTTAAACCTAAAGGCTGTTTTCTATGGTTGTGTGGAGGCTCCACGCAGAGCTTTTGCCGTAGCCTACGTAAATGGCCTGATGTGCAGTATATAGCCTACTTGTGCGCTGGTGTGTGCGCTGAGTTTGTGGTAGAGCGACGGAGAAGTAAGAAATTGACGGTGATTAGCTTTGGAGCAGGTATCGACTCTCATCCCATCTCATGTAATTAATGGATTTTAAAAATGGATATCCGCCAGTTTTTTAAGCGCCATCAAGACAGAAGCTCTCCTCCTGATGCCAGCAGCCTAAACTGAGTGAGCTCAGAAAACAGTAGCCTACTCAACTTCTTGTTTTTCAAGTTACTTTGGTTCACTGTAGATTCAAACCTTTGACTCAACAAGCCACGGCGTTGATTAGGTTACCCTTTTCAGACACAAAGTTGCAAGTCACCTCTACCTCTTCCCATTTGCCCATGTTACAAGTAACATTCAGGATATATTGTCAGATAAATAACTGGATGTTATTTCATGCATTCTCTAGCATGTAAGCCACTGAAAGTTAATGACAACAAGCTCCCTTTGCTAGTCAGCTAGTTAACGTTAAAATGTTATTAACCAACCATGTTTGCGGTGTAGCCTAGCCTGAAATAGAGATAAACTTCTCATAATTAGCTTCCCAATAAAACACAATCTAGAGTACAATGTCTTCACAACTAATTGTGCATGATGCTACATGGCTTCAAATCCCAGACATAAAGTCCTTAGAGAAATAACTGGGCTAGTATACGCTGAGTGACTACCATCTGAAATAGTTGACGGAGGTCAACTTCTCAAAATGGCACAGAGACAGTATTAACTAAGGTGTAGATAGGCTATAGCATTCAGACTGGATACCTAAA
>NC_045741.1:419941-422485 GCF_008692095.1 Etheostoma spectabile | reverse complement strand
ATGCTAAATAATTTCTTTTAATGGTTTGTCTGAAAGGGTTAGCCTATAGGCCTTATAATATAACCGGCTACTTGACAAGATGTGGTGTGTTGCTGTCTTTTCTCCATTTTACAGACTGTGGTGAGACAGACAACAGGGCTACCAACTCTCACGCATTGGCCGTGAGACACACGCATTTGACTGGTTTCACACGCGCACACGCCACACCCCCGATTTCTCACGCTGAAGCGTCAACCCGGTCGGTCAAATTTCTGAAAGATGAGTTTATCTATAGATCTAGCTGTTGAGCCGCTCGTGATCGACTAGTTTAGCTTTCAGAGACTGTGAGGGGTTCAAGAGCGCTCCCTGTCTGTGGACGTTTCAAATTGTCGCATACTGTGAACATTTTTTTTCACGAGCCATCCCAGGTGCGTTTGCCCGGCTTCAGGTATGAGCTCTGAGTATCACAGACCCGTCCGGCGCTTCGTGTCCACTCTCTGTAACACATAGAGGTGAGCTGCGGCTGGGTGGCACCCGCTCTGTGTGGGGGGCAGTGACGCGTTGCATCCGTGCGTAGACCTCCGATGAAAGCAGCGTACAGCCTCCTCTACCTCTGTCAAGACCAGAACCCAAATGGCCTCTGTTCTGTCAGACGTCTGAATGATCCACCATATCAGCGGAGAAATGACATGCCACAGCACTATATTACAACTCTCCAATCTCGGACAACAGAGATGGAGGAGTTATGTTTTGAATGTGCACAAAGTGGTAAACATGAGCAAAAATCTGATGAAACACATCTGAGCTATACACTATACTATATATGAAAACTAATACTATACTAATATACAATACTGCAACGTTGGGCACTATAGTGCTTCTCTAACCTCGGTGCATCTCTAAATGTAACTGTAAATAATTAATTTGATGTTTTTTAAAATGAACAAATAGTCTTATTTTCCCAAAAGTAAATAAGTAAGGGGGGCACAGAGGACGAGGGCCAGACATACTGAACCTTGGCACAAAGGTTAAAGGATTAAATTTATGTAACTCAATGGTTCTTATTCTTAGAATTTCAGTGGTCTTAGTTGATCCCTCAACTAATTTAACTTTGGGTCCGGTCCCTACACCAGGGACCCCTGGACCTGTTCCCACATACCCAATCTTCTCAGCTGTTGCTGACCTATGCACTGTCTCTTCATGTGTTCATATGTTTGGCACTGTCATGTCTTTCTTATATCATAGAAGTTAATAATGTAATAATGTACATGCTAAATGCCCTAATACCTGTTGATACTACAACAACACAAAGCTCTACCCCTACGGTTTTGCACATATCATGTAAGACTTGATTTCTCCATTTTTTTTGCAAAAAAACTCTCCAGAAAGTGCCTTTAATGGTTTTTTTTTCAATTTTTTTTCCTGGGGGGGCATACCCCCAGACCCCCCTAGGGAGAGCCCCATCCCCCCAGAAATATAACAAATCGCAATTTAAACCCTGAAGAATAAAGACCCAAAGAAATTGCTTTGTACGCGGCAAAATATGGGTTGGCCCCCCCAAATCTCACTCCAAGGTTTTGGGAAAAGTTGGACGCTCTGAGACAATGATGCAAGAGGACAGAGAACGGAGGTATAGAGAATAGAATAGATGAATGCCTTATTGTCATTATACACAAGTACACGTACTTTGCAACGAGATTAAAGCACTCCCTTTGCAGTGTTGACACAAAAAAATTAAGAATATAAGTAAAATATAACAGTATAAATATCAAAATATAAAGTCAAAGATAAAAGTGTAGTGACTGTGTAGTGTAGTGACAAAAAAATTAAGAATTAACAGTATAAAATCAAAAATATAAAGTCAAAGATATAAAGTTAGTGACTGTCAGTATACATATATAAACAGCTTGAATAAGCATAGGTAAGTGTTAACACTCAATAAAATATATTGCACAGTTGATGGAATGAAATGATTAAGTACTAATATTAAGTAAATAAATATTGCCAGTATGGAAAGGTTAATGTATTAAATATTGCACTGTATGAAATGAAATTGCACAGATTCCATTGTTCTATGAGGTATTATAACAGTAACAGTATAACAATACTATTGCACAGTCGGACGGAATGAAGAAGACAGTCCGGGGGCCGGGGGGCTGTGGAGTGGAGTCAGTGCATATGTGAGTTCAGGGGTGAGTTCAGGGTCGTTATGGCCTTCGGGAAGAAACTTTTCTTGATCTGTTGGTCCGTGCTCTGATGCACCTGTAGCGCCTTCCGAGGGCAACAGGTCAAACAGATCAGAGCCGGGGTGGGAGCTGTCCTTTATGATGTTCTCTGCTCTGCTGAGGCAGCGGGAGGTGTAGATGTCCGTCAGGAGGGGAGAGGGCAACCGTGATCTTCCTTGCTGACCTTACAACCCTCTGCAGCCTCTCCCTGTCTGCCACGGTGCAGCTGCCGTAGCAGACTGTGATGCAGTAGGTCAGCAGGCTCTCGATGGATGAGCGGTTGAAGGTCAGCAGCAAGTTGGAGTCCAGGTCGTACTTCCTGAGGACCCTCAGGAAGTGT
>NC_045741.1:419691-419867 GCF_008692095.1 Etheostoma spectabile | reverse complement strand
AAGAAACCGGAAGGTGTGGACCCTCTCCACACACTCGCCGTTGATGTACAGGGGGGCTTGGTCGGTGCTCTTCTTCCTGAAGTCGACGATGATCTCCTTGGTTTTCTTGGTGTTCAGTGACAGGTTGTTCTCCGAACACCAAGCTGCCAAGTTCAGGACTTCCTCTCTGTAGGCTG
>NC_045741.1:416038-416516 GCF_008692095.1 Etheostoma spectabile | reverse complement strand
AAGAAGTACAAAAACAAACAAAAAAACAACAAAAAAGAACACTGAAAAGGAGAGCCGTTAGCCGCTGCGTCTGATCGCGCCGCCATCTTAGCTTAGAGAAGAAGGAGATAAAGAGAGAACGTGAGGAAAGAGGAGAAAAAGAGGTGAGACAAACAGATTTCAACCATATTATTCCTTTTTTAAGAATGTAGATTAATATATGAATTGAATAGTGATTGTGTGACCTATGAGGGAACAAGCAGTGATACCCATGGTGCCATCAAATGATAGCCTATAGCAATGTCATCAGGATACACCAGAAGGCCATGGCCCACCTTACCAGTGAACGCATCGTGGTCAACCTGATCACAGAATTTATAGTTTACCCATCTCTTTTTTTACCACTACACCCACTCAGGACTATTTATAGAAAACACTGTTTGTTCCTCTCCGGGAACCATCACCTTATCGTGGTGGAGAGGTTTGTGTGTCCCTATGA
>NC_045741.1:415346-415842 GCF_008692095.1 Etheostoma spectabile | reverse complement strand
TCTGGTGGCCGGGTTTGCCACGGAGCCCGGTCGGGCACAGCCCGAACAAGCAACGTGGTACCTCTCCCTCCAGCCCATGGTACCACCACCTGTGGGAGGATCCAAAGGGGTCAGGTGCGCTGCTACATGGGTGGAGCGAAGGTCAGGGGCTTCGACGGACCAGAACCAGGCGGCAGAGGCTGGCTTTGGGGACGTGGAATGTCACCTCTCTGTGGGCGAAGGAGCCGGAACTTGTGCGGGAGGTGGAGCGCTACCGGTTAGATCTGTTGGGGCTTACCTCTACGCACAGTCTCGGTTCTGGAACCGTACTCCTGGATAGGGGTTGGACTCTGTCCTACTCCGGAGTTGCCCATGGTGTGAGGCGCCGGGTGGGTGTCGGGATACTCACAAGTCCCCGGCTGAGTGCCGCTGCGTTGGAGTTTACCCCAGGGTCGCCTCCCTACGCCTGCGGGTGATGTGGGGGAAAACTCTGACTGTTGTTTGTGCATATGCACCA
>NC_045741.1:406860-407101 GCF_008692095.1 Etheostoma spectabile | reverse complement strand
CGCAATATTCATTATCGATATCGCAATATCAAATTTTTTTCAATATCGTGCACCCCTAACCCCTACCCCTTACCCCTTCCCCTAGTTTTTGAGCATTCACGCGGGACCTAGTGGTGTCCGAATACCTATTACGATTGAGGGGAAGGGGACAGACCAAGGGGCGTATTCCCCTACAAACCGAGTGTGGACGCGACCTCACTTGAAAACACTCAAGCAGTGTGTGGCTGCTGCATCGACCAGA
>NC_045741.1:406783-406850 GCF_008692095.1 Etheostoma spectabile | reverse complement strand
ATAAATGTAAGTACTTTCGGCTTAAATAGTTGATTAAAAAGTTACGACAGTCTTGTTTTGTGGTCTA
>NC_045741.1:406578-406773 GCF_008692095.1 Etheostoma spectabile | reverse complement strand
TGTGCATATATACTTGCAACCATGTTCCCAACTGAACTTTTTAACTTTTTAATAATCGCTAGCTTGCAATGCTAACGCTAATCGCCAACGTTGATTTGCACAACAGTCCCACATTTCTCTTCCTTGAATGGATCGTATACATCGCATAGATTGTATAGCTATATATATATTAATATTAACGGTCTATGATACATC
>NC_045741.1:405801-406557 GCF_008692095.1 Etheostoma spectabile | reverse complement strand
CCGCCCTGTATCACACAGGAGGACACAGCAGCTGATCCACTTTGGGGCTGAAAACGCAGAAGTTTCCCAAATCACGTTCATGTACTGTACATGTTGCTACTGTATTATTGTAATCATTTGTAATTAATTCCTGTTCATTGTTCATATACTTGTATATTGTTGTTGGTTTTGATATGGGACACTGATGATATGTGAGGGGGGGGGGTAACTGGCCAACATGCATCAGACTGGTCTGGAATATCAGAACAGCTGTAGTTAATTTGTTTGTTTGTGGACTCGTGTGTATTGTTTTAGTTTTACACATATGAGTGCCTTTTTATGTGTGTGACATGTTAGTTATGGTTCTAATAGTTGATAATGGTTCTGTAACATAATTTTATGTAACGTTTTTGCCTGTTATGTTTAATTTATCAGCAATAAAGACAGATTTTTGTTGACAAAATCTTTTTCTGAACATCATTGACATTCAAAACGGTGATAACTGAAACAGATATTCAACACATTATGTATACAGGGTGTATATGTATGTATACATGATACATGTGTATACACATTTGGTTTGCAAACAGACCTAAGTACTACACAGATAAGAACATCTGCCTCTACACCACCAAAGTGAACATAAAATAACTATAAAATATATAAATACACATGACACTGTTGTCCAAACCCACACAATCAACAGACAGAGACAGCTTCTTGGAAGTTTGTGATAAATTCTGTATGGTGATGTCACCAAGTGGTGTCCCATTTCAT
>NC_045741.1:404119-405791 GCF_008692095.1 Etheostoma spectabile | reverse complement strand
GGGGTATGTTTTCACCCCTACCCCTTACCCCTTGGTTTCAAGGGGTAGGGCTAAGGGCCAAGGGGTAGGGGTAAAACGAAGGATTTGGATTCAGCCTATATCTCCAACCTGGCCTGGGAACGCCTCGGGATCCCACAGTCGGAGCTGGTTGATGTGGCTCGGGAAAGGGAAGTTTGGGGTCCCCTACTGGAGCTGCTGCCCCCGCGACCCGATACCGGATAAGCGGATGAAGATGGATGGATGGATGGATATTTATAGATTAAGATTCACACGATTTGCAGAAGTTATCATTAATAATTAATGTGATGATTAATGTTAGCTCAGTGACGTGTTAGCTAACATTTGCTGTCAGTCTTTTCTCCCCGCCTGTGTTGATTGACATATCCAGTTGCTTGTCGTGAAAAACAATTTATTACGTTTGTAATAACATATATATATATATATATATATATACTTAGCTTATAAAGTTAGTGTTTGTGTCATTGCAGTGTGGGACAAACAGTGTTTTGCTTCCCCTGATTGCACTTAGTGTTAACTAAGTACATGACAGACTACATAATATTTTTTATGAAAATAAGAGTACTGACAGTAATTAATTAATTTAGCTAACTGTATTGACGTTATTTTCAGGTCAAATCAGAAATTCTTAACAGCTAACTGAGTGCCTGCCTGAGGGGTCGAGCTCAGAGGAATTTAACTACAAGAATGCATCAAAACTGTTCTTCTCAAAGCCCAGGGAAATTTAGTGTCAAAATTCAGGGTGCAGTTTGTCAAAAGCAAGTTATGCGTTCAACTTCAAACAGTAAACAGGATTATCTGGCACTGTTCACACCACTGTTGAATGGCTTTGAGTTGGAAGGCCAGTAACAGGTTAGCCTAGCCTGTTCCCACACTTGTTCCGCAGTAAAAAGTGCTGCAGCAAGACCCTACTTCACTTGACACTGAGCACACCTTGTGAGGGATGAAATCACAGTTCGACATGGCAGTCCATTTACAACTGAGAGGCGGAGATATTCAGTCTCAAGTGCACCCGAGGCGGTTGAGCTCTCCCATCGGTAATCCAGTCCAACAGTGTCCCAATATCTGGGGCGCCCATTGCAATTCTCTAATGCCAATCCCATCATGTGATAGAGCATGAATGAAAGACAGGTCATCTGCGTCACCGTCCATTCCTACAGGCTGCTCAGGCTGATTAGAGGGAACCAGGAAAGTTGAGGAAGGCAACATGGAGTCTTTGTCAGGCACAGCTCAACTACGGACTGCCACATCATCTTGGGACCCAGTTGAAGGTACAGTTGCTTTGATTTTTGCGCTTGCAATGAAGTACAATTTAATGGCAAGGATCAATAGAGTAACATAACGTTTTTGTTGTTTTAAACAGAAGAACTCACACAGAGGGAGGTGTCTCACACATGGAGATCAAAATGAGAGGTAAGACTCAAGTTGCTCACGTGTGTATGTATGTATGTATGTATGTATGTATGTATGGAGAGGAGGAACAATATGGAAATTAAGTGGCCATAGTTCTGCCCTAAGACGAACACTATATAATTGCATAAAATCTAATATCTTAACTGAACTGACTTTTCTTACAAAATGAGATTGTACAATCTCTGCACTATATGTATAATTAGTTACTATGTTTTACAGCAACTTTTCCTGTCAACCCTCG
>NC_045741.1:404022-404109 GCF_008692095.1 Etheostoma spectabile | reverse complement strand
GTTGTACTGGAGGTGATGCCATCCGCCGCATGCTGCTGAGACAGTGCAGCTTGAGGGGAAGAAAAACAAAGAAAGCCTTCCAGGACC
>NC_045741.1:402056-404012 GCF_008692095.1 Etheostoma spectabile | reverse complement strand
CATGGTTATAACAGGCAGGTGTTATTTTATTGTTCACATTAGTATTATGCTTAGCATGACTGACAAGAGGTTTTAATTTGACTTATAACTTTGCTTCATTTGGACTTAACTCTCGCGGCCTGCCAGAAAAACTTCCCTGCGCTGACTGCTGCAGAAGCGGAGGATTTGATTGGGCAAGTTCTGAAGTTTGCCCCACAGACGGTAATATAGTGCTTATGCGTTATGTTCATAATAAAGTTCATCAAAAAAAATATTTTTGTCAATGTGTTCATTGTTAGTATTACATGTCTAACTTTTGTTATTTTTTATAGGCCAGCTGAGAGGACTGAGCCTGAAAACCATGGAGCCCCTTTTTTATTTTTATTATATATATATATGATAATATATATATTATATTTTTGTTGACTTTTTTTTTTTTTTAATATTTTTTTTTCGGGTTTTTTATTCCCTTTATTTTAGACAGGACAGAATGTACGTGTGAAAGGGGGAGAGAGAGAGGGGGAGCGACATGCAGCAAGGGGCCACAGGCCGGACTCGAACCGGGCCCGTGCGTGTCGAGGGGCAAGCCTCTATACATGGGCTCCGCAAGAACCACTGCGCCCCTATCTGGTGAGCCCTTGTGACTTATTTGCACACACTTTACAAATATCTTTATGCATCTGCAATACAGTCCATCTTTTTGTATTTTTTTCAGGTGTTTGAATATTAAGTTTTTAAATGCCATCAAGTTTGCCTGTTATTATTCTACTAATTATAAATTTTGATGTATGTACGTGTGTATTTACAGTACATACATACACACAAATGGTACGGGTGTTATTTTTTTGGTTTGGGGAATCTAATCTTTTCTTAACGTTCTGGGAACGCTCGTTTATGGTTACATTGAACGTTCCCCTAACGTTAAGAGACCGTTCCATAACGTTCGCTGAGGGTTGCAACGCTAAGGGAACGTTCCCCTAACGTTCGCTAAAGGTTGCAACGTTTTCGGAACGTTCGCCTAACGTTCTCTAAAGGTTGTAACTTTTAGAGATCGAACGTTCCCAGAACGTTAAGAAAACCTTCCAATTAACCAACAGACAACCAAAATACACCCAAAACAAACCTTCAGGGAACGTTCCCACAACCAAAAATGAACGTTCTCAGAACGTTCTGGGAACCAAAAATTGTTAGCTGGGTAGCCTACTAGAGTTTGGGCGATGTCCCCTAAATTGGCAGCAGTGTTGCCAGATCTCATGAAATAAAAGCAACCAGGCCCCCCTAGGAGCCGGGAAGATAAAAATAAATAAACTGTGTGCACGGTTTTACAATCTGTGGGGATGGATTGTAAACTGTGTGTACAGATTGTCAATTTACATCCATGTAGACAGATTGTTAAACTGTACACACGGTACTGTTTATTTATAATTCTCCCCCCTGAACTTCAGGACAATGACCACAAGAGGAAGTTGAACCATCTTTTAACATTATTTAACTACTACTCTACTACTACTCACACATTTTCCTAACCAGGAAAAAACAGATTACCCTGCTCTGCCTCTGATTGGCTAGTACTCGTTCTCGCCATCTGGGTCAGAGCCAATTAGAAGCAGGAAGTGGGGGGGAAACAACTCTGCTCTGTGTGTATGGGGAAAGGGGAGGGACCGAGGCAACAGGCAAGACAAACTCCTACGTTTAAATAACATATAGAAAATATCTGCTTGACAAGTTATTATGGAGCTGGGAACAAGCCCAAATAAGCAACTACACATTAGTAACAAGCCCAAAAAAATTGCGACCTGCAACTACCAATATTTGAAAACAGAAAAACAAGCCCAAAGTCGCTTATAATAGGCAGACTTGGCAACGCTGATTGGCAGTTTATCAGACATACGTACATTCAAATTCCTTCTGTAAATACAGTATTACATGCTGCTGCTGGTAGGGTCAGTACATTACAACTTGACCTACTTTCACTTA
>NC_045741.1:401936-402046 GCF_008692095.1 Etheostoma spectabile | reverse complement strand
AAGTCTAGACTCAATCAGATCTGAATGTTTGCTTTTAACAGAGTGACAGTAATAACTTCAGATTAAACTACATTCTCAGTTATATTTGCACTGAATAACGCATTCAATAA
>NC_045741.1:398427-401926 GCF_008692095.1 Etheostoma spectabile | reverse complement strand
ACATAACTCTTGCAGTGCACATGAACAGATGCGCAATATTAGCTCACACATAAAAAAGCACTCTTGTGAATTAGCCTACAGTTGCTAACATACACTGATAAATCCTACACAACATTGTCATCCGACTTACTTATTGATGCACGCAAACAGTAGTATCCACAAAGTTAGTCCAATGAGGGGATAAAGTAAAGCGTGATAGCGTTCCACATTAATGCCTTTTTTCTCTCGCTCGACACTGCTGTGTGCAGAGCATGACCTTACCACATGCTGATACGTACTAGGCCAGATAGAGCAAGCTGCTATATTGACAGGGAGAGAGAGCGACTATCACTTCAAATAGGTTGCACGTAAGGGGGGGGAAGTAGCTTCCCCTTAAAGGGCAGCACAGCGCAAAGCAAGTGTTTTTGCTAGTTTAAGACCAACGCAGTTGTCAATTTCCTTTCCGATAGGATTAGCGTGTGTCTGACAGGGTGGGGTGCGTGGCATCACAACGATGGACGATGATAGGATTTCGTCCATCAACACAAACCTATAGCCTACCTTACAGACGACCAGTTCATGCACTGTACTTACTGTCGAACCTACTCGTCTTCAGAAAATTAAAACAATTTGTTTGTTATAGGGGCGGCTGTGGCTCAGTGGTAGAGCGGTTGCCTGCCAATCGGAAGGTTGGCAGGTTCGATCCCTGCAATCCCACGTCGAAGTGTCCTTGGGCAAGACGCTGAACCCCGAGTTGCCCCCGGTGCTGCGCATCGGAGTGTGAATATGTGTGAGTGTTTATCTGATGAGCAGGTGGCACCTTGTACGGCAGCCTCGGCCACAGTGTATGAATGTGTGTGAATGGTGAATGTATCCTGTATGATGTAAAAGCGCTTTGAGTAGTTGTTAAGACTAGAAAAGCACTATATAAATACAGCACATTTACATTTATGGAAACAACTAACCTTAAATTAGATGCAATAGGGCACCCAGATAGCTCAGTTGGTAGAGCGGGTGCCCATGTATAGAGGTTTACTCCTCGACGCAGCCGGCCCGGGTTCGAATCCGGCCTGCGGCCCCTTGCTACATGTCACTCCCCCTCTCTCTCCCCTTTCATATCTTCGACTGTCCTGTCAATTAAAGGCCTAAAATGCCCAAAAAAATAATCTTTAGAAAAATTAGATGCAATAAAAGACCATGAGTCATTCAAGTCTTATATCAAGTGCACTGCCATACAAAGATGGGAGCCCAGGAGCAGAAATGGCTTAAAGGCATTTAAGGCTTTAATTAATTTTTTTAATTTTTCATTAAATCACTTTTTATTTGCTTATATTAATAAAATACAGTATGTATTAATAGTACAAAATAATGTACTGAAGCAATTCAAGATATGCTAGTGCACTTTCTTTTCTAAGTTTGAATTCCAGAAAAAGTGGCTGGTCAAAAATATAAGTGGCTGGTAAAATTGGGCATCCACCAGCCACTATGGCTACGTTTTCTTGATTTGATTTGTTGTAGCTTGTTAGCTAGCTAGTTGACCAGTCAAGCTAACATTAGCCAGCAGCTAAATCCACAATATCACAATGTGTTTCATGTCAGTGCCACTTTTTGGATGTTTTCAGCATCAGGGGGAAAAGGGTTTGTTATAATGTTACTTAACACCGGTGAGAGACCTAACTACTTTGCAGCTGGGGCTAGCCGCAGAGTATCTTCTGTGCCAAGCCGCTGCCCCGGATATACCAGCCGGCGATAACATTTTAAAGGGTCAATCAATAAATTAAATTTCTTTAGATATTTACTAGTTGTTATTGCAAATTATATTGAGCTTACATTGCTCTGGAGTAGGGGCATCCCACCTATTTAGTTAGGTATATGATATATGGGACTAGCACACACAAAAATGTCAGAACTTCAAGAGTTAAAGAGGGATTTTGCTGAGTTTCAGAGAAGGCTTGCAGATCAGGCAGGTGCCCTCAAACAGGTCTGGACTGAGGCAAGACAGGAACTTTCCCTTGCAAAAGCAGTATTAGACCAACAGGCTGCAGCTTTAAAGACTCCTGCTGCAGTTTGAATCCAAAGAGTTACCCAATTTCATTGGCAGCCCTAGACGACGTGAGTTGTCTTAGCAACTCACTTTCATACTGTTTTCAACTGTACATGCAGACTTTAACACCCTTCTAATTTTATATCATTCCTCACTCTTTTTCTTTACTGAACCACTTAATATCACTGACATTTTACAGTAAAGTTTGGCTATATTCTGAATGACCATGTTATTATCTGTTTCTGAATGATCCGTTTATGATCTATTACTTATTCTGTTGTAGGGTCTGTGTGTTGTTTTGTTTCTTTTTTTGTTATTTGTGTCTGTTTTGTTTTGTTTATCTTGTTTGCATATGTGCAGTGTTTTTTTTTTGTTTGTGTGCTACCTTGTCCAGAACCCCCTTGAAAACAAGATAGTACATCTCAGGGGGTTATCCTAATAAAAGAATGCCAAAGACAGTAATAATAGTGCGGAGAAGTGGGTCAATGGTGCAATGAAGTCTGCTTTCAAAGTCATGAGAGTGCCAGTGGAAGATGGAGTAGAATTACAGTAGTTAAGCAGCACCTAAAAGATGAAGCTAAGGCAACTCTTAAGTTCATGCTAACAGGGACAGAAAACTCAGTCCCAGAGATATTTGATGTTCTCTTGCAAACCTATGGTGATAAGATTCCCATAGGCACAAGGCTTAAAGAGTTCTATAAGAGAAGACAGGTGTCAAGGGAGACCATTTGGTCTTATGGTTATGACCTGCGGGAGAGACTAGGGCAAATTAAAAGAAGACACCCTGGTCAAGTTTTAAAGGAACAGTTGGTGTTGGACCTGAGGGTTGATTCCTGATTGGCAGGAATGAAAAGAAGAGTTCAAAAAACAAAAAACAAAACAAAAACTAGAAAAAGAAGTAAGTCACTTCCATACACACTGCAAGCATATACAGTCCCTGACAAAAGTTGTGTCGCTTGTGTACAAATTGACCTGAAGTGCCGCTGAAATATATTTCTAATCAAGATTTATTTACAAGAAATGGCTCATTTTAATCCCAACGGCTTTTGTAATAATGTTTCAGTGTAAAAAGAAACTGTGAAAAAGTATTCAAATATTCACAGCTTGGTGAAGCCCATTGAGTCAATTTTTGCAAAGACATAAGTGTTGTTGCCTTGTCATATGAGCTTCACCTGTGACTAATAATGGATCAATCAGGTCTCAGGTGTGTATAAAAACAACCCCAGTACACTACACCTTCACATCAACTGCAACTAGACATCTGCAAACATACCTAAGATTCACCCTGAAACTAAAGTTTTGATTATCAAGAGGCTGAAGACCAGATCCACTGCTGGTGTGGCAAACACCTTCAATGTGTCTCAGCGTCAAGTACAGAGGACAAAAAAAACATCTGAAGACACCGGTGATGTTTTTGACAAGCCCAGGTCAGGAAGACCCCGCAAGACAACTGCTCGAGAGGACCGTTTGTTGGCT
>NC_045741.1:397619-398365 GCF_008692095.1 Etheostoma spectabile | reverse complement strand
AGTCCCTGTGTCAACCAGAATGGTTTGTCGGATTCTGTCTCGAAATGGCCTCCATGGTGGATTCAGTCCCAGAAGCCAGCACTAAACAAAAGACAATTGAAAAACCGTGTGGCATTTGCCAATGGCCACAGCCGGCTTAAAAGGCATGGACGAGGGAGACAAGAAGTGGAAAGAACAAGTGGGATTTCAGATGATCTTCTGTGAAATTAACCACAGTGCCGCAATATTGCAGGAGACCCTACTGGAGCCACATGATCAAGAATTCACCCAGAAAACAGTGAAGTTTGGTGGCGGAAAAACCATGGTCTGGGGCTACATCCAGTATGGGGGTGTGCGAGAGATCTGTAGGGTGGAAGGCAACATTAATATCTCAAATACCAAGAAATCTTAGCTACCTCTTATATTCCCAACCATAAAAGAGGCCAATTCTCCAGCAGGAGGGGCTCCATCGCTACTCCATCGTCCACTTCAAAGTTCTCAAGGCGAAGAAGATCAAGAGGCTCCAGGATTGGCCGGCCCAGTCACCAGACGTGAACATCATGAAGCAGATGTGGGGTAGGATGAAAGAGGAAGCATGGAAGACCAAACCAAAGAATATTGAGTGAGATTCGAAAGTTAAATATCTTGTATGACTTCATGAGTTGAGAAATCTTGACTCCAATGCGGTTTGGCAGGATTCATACAAGATGATGAAGGTCGATAGTGAATAGCAGGAAAGCAGTCTTGCAGGCCTCCCAGAGTTCATC
>NC_045741.1:379917-397594 GCF_008692095.1 Etheostoma spectabile | reverse complement strand
TAGCTCAGATTGTGTGGTGAAAAGCTAAAAACCATCACCAATGACCTGTTCAATGCACTGAAATAAAATAGTTCACTAAACAAAAGAGTATTAAACAAGACAGAAAGCGTCAATTTGGGCAAGACAACAAGTTTGCGCTATACATAAACTTGACACATTTACTACAAATACTAAAATATAGTGCAGCAAATAAAGTAGTGGTAGCGTGAGATTCAAATTAATATCTTGTATGACTTCCATGAGTGAAGAAACTTGATCCATGCGGTTTGGCAGATTCATACAAGGTATGATGAAGGCATCAGTGAATAGCTAGGAAAGCAGTCTTGCATGCCTCCCAGAGTTCATCATTTCGATGTGGTTTGGTCTTTTCTTACACCAATTGATTAATTAAAAGTCAAGTTAATAGCAGGTGTTTCTACAAAATGGATAAGCGACAAGACTTTGGTCAGGGACTGTATGTAAAACAATGTAGTATTTATGTTTTCTTCTTCTTCTCCCAAGCTGTCAGGTGACAACACCAAAATAAAAAGCTTAAGAAGCAGGTGTTCCCTGTGTAATAAATGTACACTACACTATTTACGTACAGTATATAGGCCAAGTTATTGGTCCAGTGATGTGAGACTAATTGAGAAGGTTATGAAACCAAAGTCAGCTAGAACTAGGGATGAGCCGAGTACTCGGCTAAAACGAGTATCCGGTACGGATAAAGCACTTTTGCCGAGTACAAGTATTATACGAGTAATCCGAGTCAATATCTGTACTTGGATTGAATAAAAGTCTCCATTGACTGTGTTTCCGTTCTGTGATAGGCTATTCCCAGCGTCCCTCCCCTACACTATTCTGTGATAGGCTAGTCACAGCGCCCCTCCCTACACACACAGATTCCTTCTGTTGCTGTGTGCCGCTCCGCTCACATACACTTAGGACACGGAGAAGTGAACAGCTCTCCCCTTCAGGTCCGTGGGGCTTTCCCGTTAACATTTAGGGTTTCTTCAGCTTCAGGTTTGTTTTATACTTTGGTGAGCAACCGCTCACGCCAGTTGTGCCATCGATTCACGTAGCCAATAATCAAACGAGTCCGTCATGTCAGAACATCCGGCCCCAATGAAAAACTTAATAATGGGTTGATGCAAAGACAAAAAATGCGTCGCCAACATTAACTTAGCTAAGGATGACATGCAACCAAAACCATTGTCGTCTTTCCGTGTGTGAGGGAAAAGCAAAAAAAAAAACGCAAAATTACCTAAAAGAAAACAACAAGCCCAGATCTCGCCAGCGTCGTCCATTGCTCCAGGCATACCTTAGCAACAACCGTTTTTGCACAATAATACACACTGCGGGTGCTGGCCATTATTAAAACAACGGTAATGACCAAGAGTTTTCCATACTCAATAATATAACTTTCTTTTGTAACTTATAATTTTTTTCTATGATCTTCTTTTTTTTTTTTTTTGGTTCTTTTTTTTTTCGTAGCACCAGGCATGTTGTCGGTAGTGAGTAGAGATACAGAGAGAGAGAAGACAGGGGGCGTGTAGGGGAGAGCTTGGGGGTTTGGAATGTGTTGCGGAGTGTGTAATCTCTTAATTGTTGTAATATTATTGTATTCTATACTGCAACTATAGGCCTTTTCTATTTTTTTTTAAAACACAGGCAGAACTTTCAGGACATATATCCAAAAAAACTGGTTAGAACGAAGCAGAAGTCTTTTTAAAAAAAAAAAAAAAAAAACTCCGACAAGCAGAGTTGCAACGCGAGTAGCACTTCTACACAACTACATGTCTGAAAACACATCCCCCGGTAACCAGAAGTCTCCTGGTTACTGAGTACGAAGTTCAACCAAAGTATAAAACAAACCTGAAGCTTTGAGAAAACCCAACTGTTTACGGAAAGCCCACGGACCTGAAGGGTGAGAGCTGTTCAGCTTCTCTCGTGTACCTAAGTGTATGTGGAGCGGAGCGCCACACAGCACACAGAAGGATCTGTGTGTGTTAGGGAGGGGCGCTGTGACTAGCCTATCCATCACGAAGTGTAGGGGAGGACGCTGGGAGATAGCCATCACAGAACGGACAACCACAGTCAAGTGAAGACTTTTATTCAATCACAAGTACAGATATTGACTCGGATCTCGTATAATACTTAGGTATCGGCAAAAGTGCTATAATTAGTTCCGTACCGGATACTCGGTTTAGCGAATACTCGGGGTACCTCTAGTTTCGTAGCTGAACTTTGGTTTCATAAACTTTCAATTAGTCCTCACAACTCATGGACCAATAACGTTGGGCCTATATACTGTGTTATCTAAATAGTTTAGTGTACATTATTAACAGGGGAACCACCTTTCTGTAAGCGTTGTATTTTGTGGTTGTCACCTGATCAGGCTTGGGGAGAAGAAGAAAAACATAAAATAACTACATTGTTTTACATACAGTCCCTGACCAAAAGTCCTTGTCGCTTATCAATTATGTAGAAACACCTGCTATTAACTTGGACTGTTAATATATCATTGTGTAAGAAATAGCTCAGATTTGGTGAAAGCTAAAACCACCCAACTGACTGTTCAATGACACTGAAATAAACATGAGTTCACTAAAAAAAGAGTATTATAACACAGACAAAAGGTCACATTTGTGGCAAGAACAAAGTTTGGTCGCTATACATAAATTTGGGGGACCAAACCGCTACTACTAAATACTGAAATATAGGGCAGACAAATTAAAACGTAGTGGTGCGTGTGGAGATTCGAAAGTTATCATCTTGTATGACATTCATGAGCTAGAAGAACTGTCCATGCGGTTTGGCACGGATTCATACAAGATATGAGAGTCATCAGGAATAGCAGGAAGCAGTCTTGCATTGCCTCCCAGAGTTCATCAATATTCTTTGTTGGTCTTCCATCCCTGCTTCCTCTTTATCCTACCCCACATCTGCTTCTGATGTTTCACAGTCTGGTGCTGGGCCCGGACCAATCCTGGAGCCTCTTGAATCTTCTTCGCCTTGAGGAACTTGAAAGTGTAAGATGAAGTATCGATGGCGCCCCTCCTGCTGGAGAATTGTCCTCTTTGGGTGGGTAAATTTATGGTTTTTTGTGAAACCAATCTTAAAAGAGTAGCTTACCGATTTTTTCCCTTTTGGTAATTTTTTGGGAGAAATTATTCATGTTTGCCCATTTTTTTTCCCCACCCTAAACGATTCTTACTTTTCCGCACACCCCCATACTGGATAGTGGGAGCCCCCCCCCTAACCCCAATGGTTTTTTTTTTTTATTTCCGCCACCACACTCCACACAAAACGGTGTTTTTTTTCTGTGGGGTGAAATTCTTTTTGGATCCCATGGGGGCCCTTCCCCATAGGTATGTTTCTTCCCCCACCCCTTTGCACCCAAAAATAAATTTTTGAGCGGCCGACCCTGTTGTAGTAATTTTTATCCAACAGAATAGTTGTTTTCATCTTAAAAGTGCCACTTTCGTATTCCTCCTTCCCCTCTCGTTTCTCCCCCCTCCCTTTCCCATTCTTATCCCTTTCCCCTTCCAGCGTCCCCCACCCCATTTACAAATCCCTTTTTAGCCACTGCTTTTGTGTGGGGTCCCCCCTTGTTGTCCAAAATGCCCACCACTGTTTATAGTGCTGGCTTTTTTTTCCCCCACTTTGGTACCTTGAATCCCAACCATGGAGTCCCCATTTTCCCGCGAAAACAGAAATCCCGACCCAAAAACCCTCTTTTTCTTTTTTTTGACCACAGTTGGATCCCTGTCCTTTATTATACCCCCCCTATCCCCAATGGTACAACAATGTGGTCCATGTCCTTGGTGGGTAAGTTTTTACCCCTAGTCTGCAAGGATGTGTAAAAAATTTGGGTCCTTGACCCCATTTTTGATTTTGTATCCCCCGTCCAACTCCAAAACAACGGGTCCCCTCCGTCACTGAGCAAATAGGGCAACTCAAATTGAGTCCCCTTTTGCCGGGGGATCCTTTCCTGCCTGGGTTCTTTGACTCTGTCCCCCCCTCTGTACTTGGAACGCTGAGAAACACCATATTGAAGAGGTTTTTTTTGCCCACCCAGCAGTGGATTTCCGGGGTCTTTTCCCAGCCCCTTTCTATTGAATAAATTCAAAAACTTTTAGTTTGCAGGTTGGGAAAAATCCCTTTTAGGGTAATGGTTGTTTTTGGCCCCAGACATGTCCCTGTCTTAGTGCCGTGTGAATGTTTTTTGGGTGGGAAAAGGGGTTTTTGTTAACAGTTTTGTTTAAGCTTGGGGTTGTTTTATTTTTTTTTTTATTAACCAAACCCCCTGACAAAAACAACAAAAGTCAAACCCCTGAATTTTGAAAAAAAAATTCCTTCCTTTAGTTTCCAAACCAAGGTAGGAGTGAAAACGCCCCTTTCCTGGGGTTTTATGGCAAAAAAAACAAAATTTTTGACTCAATTGGGGCCCCCACCCCCCCCCCCCACTCTTTCAACCGCCCTTTAGTTGGGAAATAACACTATTTTTTTGAAAAAAAATACTCTGTTTTTTCCCCCCACAGTGGGTTTTTCCCCCTTTTTCTTTTTTTTTTACAATTTTAATTTTGTTTTTTCAAACACCAACTTTGAAAAAAAAACAACAAAAAAACCGATTTTCAAAATTTAAAAAAACAAACAAACAGCCCCCGTTTTTTTTGTTATTAAAAAAAAAACAAATGTGACGGCCCCCCTTTTAGTCCCCCTCTTTTTTTTTGCGTTAAAAAATTTAAATCTTTTGGGAAAAAAATTAAAACACAAATTGAGTTTTTCCCCCCCCCCAGCGGCCCCGCCACTGATCCACACAAGTTCAAGTTTTTTCTTGTTACAAACCAGCGAACCACACAAACCCTTTTTTTTTTGGTCCCGAGAGACCCCCCTGGAAAGTATAACATGCTTAATGTTTTTTTTTTTGCCCGCCAAAAGTTGGGGGGGGGGTATTTTCCTAGTTTGTTTTTTGTTGTTTTTTTTTTTTTTTCTATTTGTTTTTTTTGCATCTTAAATATAAAAAATAGCCTTTTTTTTGGTTTTTTTTTTTTTTGGGGGGGTAACACCTTCCTTTTTGTTTTTTTTCTTTTTTTTTCCATTATTTCCCTGCCCCAATTTTCAGGAAAACAATTTCAACACCCCCTTCCCCCAATTGTGTCCCCAAACAACCAACCCTTCTTGGGGGGTTTTTTGTTTCCCCCCCCTTAAGGATTTTACACCAAAACCCTTTGGAAAACCAACCAGGGGGGGTTGTTCCCTTTACTTTTTAATTTGTTTTTTTGCCACCCCTAGTCCTTTCCCCCCCCCAGTCCCTTTCCCCCCCGCAGAATGTTTTCCCCCCAAAGAAGACCATGAAGAAAACCCAAAAAAATGGTTCCCCCCCCCCCCCCCCCCCCACCCCGCCCCCCCCCCCCCCTTCCCTTTTGTTTTGGAACAACCTGTTCCCTTATTTTTTTTCTGGTTTCCTTGATAGAACCACCAGCCCCCCTTGTTTTTTCAGAGCACCCTTTGTGGTGCCCCTTAAAAAAATGGGGGCCCATCCCCCCCCCCCAAAAAAAAACAATCTCTGTGGAAAAACCTGGGAGGGAAAAAAAAGTGTTTTATCCCCCCCCCCCCGCCCCCCCCACCCCTGGTTTTTCCCCCCATAGTTTTTTTTAAGCAAAGATGAAACACTTCAAAAGAAAAAAAATTTTTGGCCCCATTTTTAGCCCTTGTGTCATCCTTTTTTTTTTTTAGGTGGGCTTTGCCCCCTTTTTTTAAACTACTTAGTACTCTAATTCTTCCCATCGGTTCGGTCCACTGGCCCCCCACTCCTCAAAGGAGACCCTAGTATTTTTGTCGTTGTGAAAAGCAGACTTCCATCAATTGGCACAAACACCCATTGCAAAACCAACCCCACTTTTTCTCCGCCCCTATTTTAAATTTAAACTGGTTCACCCCCTTTGGGGCATTTTTCTGTTTTTATTCCGGATAACCCCCCACTGAAACCATTGTTCCCTATCCTTGAAACCAAACTGACCCCCACCAAATAACCCAAAAAAAAAAACAAAACAAACACACAGACCCTACAACAAAAGATTTAAGTAATAGATCCTAACCGATTCATTTTTCCCGAAACAGAAATTTAACAATTAAACCAGCGGGGTTCCGCCTTCCAGCACCTTAAATGCCCACACCATTGTTTTTACTGTAAACAAAAATTGTCAGTGGGTGTGGGGGTTGTGGGATATTTAAGTTTGGTTTTTCAGTACAAGAAACGATTTGAGGAAATGATAATACAATATCTTAGAATGGTTTGTGTTTTTGGTTTTCAAGTTCGCCCATGTAACCAACCATTTTTTGTATTTTGACAAACAGTTATGAAAAAGTGGAAAGGTTTTTTTTATGCCCCCCCCTTAAAAGACAACTCCACGTCGTTCTAAGGGCCCCCCTTTTGCCCAAATGCACCCATATGGGGTAAACCCCCTTTTTTGGCTTTCAAACTGGGGCCCCAGCCAGGTAAGTTCTTTTTAAAGAAAGCTGCCCAGTCCCTGTTGGTCCCTAAATTACTGGGGGATTTTAGTTTTGCAAGGGAAGTCCCTGTCCCCCCCATTGGGCCACCTCAGGTCCCCCCAGACCCTATTGTTGTGTTTTTTTGGAGGGCAAACCCTGGCCCCTGATCTGCCCAACCCTTTCCCTCTCCCCCTCCTGGAAACCTCCCGCAAAGGAGGTTCCCCCTCCCTGTAACCCTCCCTTTGGGAATTTTCTGACCCATTTGGGGCTTTTTAGGGGGTGTGTGGGTGTGGCCTAGGTCCCCATATGCAAATAACAACTTAATTAAAATATCTTCAAAAAGATAATTTTTACACTTTATTTGAATTGACCCCCCCCTTTTAAAATGTCCCGTGCTAGCCCCCCCCAAAGCCTGCCAAAATTGCCATTTTTTTCGGGATTGTTCTCTTCAAACGTGAAGGCCCTTGGAAAAACACTCCCAAAAAAGTTTGGTTTGCCCCACTTGCGTACCCTGTGAAAAAAAAAACCACCAAAACCATTGTTGTGCTATTGGGATTTTGTTTGAGCTGCCTTTGGCCATCGTGGTTTGCTTTTTTTCTTTACTGTCCCTATGCCCCAACCGCGCCCTAACAAGCACCCCCCACCCCGCCTTGTACCAACAAAAATCCCAACATCAAGCAAACACGTAGCCCATAGTAGTGGCACCTTTTTGGATTGCCCCCAACATTTATTTGTTTTACCCGCCTCACCTTTATTTTTTTTTTGCCCAGCCCCCACATTGTTTTTTTTTGCATCCCAACAAAAACTTAGAAAAAACCGGAAAAGTAGCCTAGCCATATCCTTTTGGGAATGTTTAGTGCTATTGTTCAGGTAATTAATATAAGCAAATAAAAAGGTGATTTTTATCTGGGAAAAAATCAACAAAATTTAATTTTAAAAAACCCCGTTAAAATGCCCCCCCTTTAACGAGCCCCTTTTGTCCCCACCTGCCTCCCTGAGGGGGACCCCCCCTGCCCCCCCAGCTTTTATTTGTATGGGCAAGTCACTTTGTATGGCATCCTTAATATCAATTTTATCTAAAGAATACGAAGATAATGAAATGGGAAGAGAGAGGTGAGTGCATTGGTTTCTTATCAAAGGGGGGCCCCCCGCATGGCCGGATTTCGAACCCCGGGCCCCCCACGTCCCCCCGCCCACCTTGCCCGTCGAGGAATAAAACCCTCCTGTGATACATTGGGCACTCCCCGCTCCCCTAACCACTGAAGGCTTATTCTGGGTTTGCCCTACATTGCGTCCCTAATGTATAAAGGTTTAGTTATTGTTTTCCCTAATGAAAGTGTGGGGTGTTTTGTTCACAAATTTATAATCGTGCCCGTGTTATTTTTGTATCCGTAGTCCTTTAAAAAACACGACTACCCAATACACTGTGTGGCCGAAGGCTGGGGGCCAGTCACAAGGGCCCTACCAGTTGCAACTTCATCCATATTAAGCCATCACCAAAACAATTCCCCCCACACATTTCAGATTCGCCAGCACACCTGGGGGCCAAACTCCGGTAGTTTGTTCACAGCGCGTTTTTTGGCCCCCCCCAAGGGACACTTCCCGACTGGGGGATTTTTTGGCCAGGGATCCCGAAGACCTAGCCCAACCACTTATCCGATTGGGCCAAAACCAAAAACCCCCCCGCTAAACCACTGACCACCAAAGCCCGCCCCTATACCCCAAACAACAATTGGGTTGTTTTTAATTAGTTTTTTTCTTTGAAAGACCTAGCTAGGGTTCGAACAGTAAAAAGATTCAAGTGTGCATGAAAACCTGGTCCCCCGTTACACCCTTTGTAAGGTTACCGCCCCTTTTTTAGGATAGGTTTAGTTTTGTTGGATGGGGTTGGAAAAATGGAACCCCGAAAAATTTCCTAGCACTAGTCCCCATACGTTTTTGTGTGTGGAAAAAAATTGGCCACCCCCGAGGAAACGCACCCCACCCCTGGTCCAAGACCACCACGCCCTAAATTCCTAATCGAAAGGACTTTGGGAACAACTATGCGTTTTTGGTCACCTTAAAACCTAGAAAAAAAACACCTTTGGGGGCCGCCCCTTTCGCTTGTTGCCCCCCTTGTTTGGCCCCCTTTTTAAGGTGAAAGGCTAAACTGACCCCCCCCCTTTTGACGTGCCAACCTAATTTGGAAGGTTGATAGTCCCCCCCCCCCCCCCCCCCCCCCCGCCTTCTATCCCTCACTTCCCTGTCCAATATAGCCAAACACAGCTTTTTGCCTCTAATTCTTGGCCTAGGTCCCTGCCCACACACAGCCGTGTCCCCGAGCGGAGAGGAAAAAGGCATTAAAGTGTGGGACGCTCATCACCTCTTTTACTTTTATCCCCTCCTTTTTTTAGGTGACCCTAAACTTTAACCTTGTGGATACTGAACTTGTTATTTGCCGTGCCCCATTAATAAGCAGATCCCGGACAAATGACAATGGTTGTGTAAAGGATATTTTTTATCAGTTGGTAAAAAAACATGTAGCAACCTGTAGGCTCAAGTTCACAAGAAATGTTGGCTTTTTTTATGTGTGTTGCAAGGCCCTAATATTGCGCCAATGCTTATGTTTTCAAAGAAAGTTGGCAAAACCTGGCAAGAGTTAAAAGCAACATTCATAAATCTGAAATTTTTGCAGTTTCCCCTTTAGGACTGGTTACGGAGCAAACCAGGACCCTAACGCAAGCAGCCCATGGTTAAATACCCCGCTTTTTGGGGGCTGTGTGTGTTTTCTGTTTTAATTCCAAAATATGAGGTTAGTTTGCAAGGTGCCCGCAAAGTTTTTTTATTTGGGGCTTTGTTCTAACCTAAGGTGTACAGTCTTTGCCTTTTTGGGACTGTTTTGTGTTTTGTTCCCAGACTTCCCTAATTAAATTTGTCAAGCAGATTATTTATTCATATGTGTTTTTTTTTTTTGTAAAACGTAAGGAGTTTTTTTTGTCCCTATGCCCTGTTTTTGGCCGAAATCGGTCTCCTCCCCCTGTTTTTCCCCAAAAAACCCCACACAGAAAAGCAACAGAGTTTTTTGGTTTTCCCCCCCCCCACTCCTGCTTCCTAATTTTTGAGGGCAGATGCAGGGTTAATCCGTTTTGTTTTTTTATTTTTTTTTTTCCACTAGAGTAGTGAAAAAATGCTTTTGTGGTTGTAGAGGTAAGTTTTAAAAAGGTACGAGTTAAGTAGTTTAAAGTATTACAATTGTTTTGGTAAAAGATGGTTTTTCCACTTTCCTCCCTTTAGGTTGGGGTTCCATGGTCCCCGCTGAAGTTTTTTCAGGGGGGGGACGAATTATAAATAAAACAGTTAACCCATTGGTTGTAAAACAGGTTTAGTTTTTTAACAATCTGTGGTTCCCACCCACATGGGGATTGTAAAATTTGACAATCTGCATGGTAACACCAGTTTTGTTTACAAATCCCATCCCACCACACAACCCAGATTGTAAAAAAAAAAAACCACCCCGTGCACCAGTGATTTTTTTTTTCAATTTTTATTTTATTTTGATGTTCTCTTTCCCCCCCCGGGCTGCCTAGGGGGGGGTGCCTAGGGGTTTTTTTTGTATTGCTTTTATTTCATGGGAGATGGAGCCCGCAAACACTGTCTTGGGGGGGCCCCGAACCCAAGCAATTTTTTAGGGAACATCGCCAGACTCTTTAGTTAGGGCCCTTCCCCCACCTAAACCCTCAGGCTAAACAATTTTTTTTTGTGTTCCCCCCAAAACGTTTTCCTGAAGGAAACCGGTGTGTGTTCTTTTTGGTTTTTTTGGTTGTTGGTGGCGAAACCGTTCCCCTTGCACAGGTTTTTGTTTATTTTGTATTTGGGGTGGGGTATTTTTGGTTTTGTTACCTGTTTGGTTTTTGGTGTTAACTTTGGGAAGGTTGTTTTTTCTTTTACCGTGTTTCTGGGACGTTTTCCGATCTTCCTAAAATGTTGTACCCAAACCTATTAGAGAACAGTTTTTTTAGGGGCGAACGTTTCCCCCGAAAAACCGTTTGCCCCCCAAAACCTTAAGCGAACGTTTACGGGGGAAAAGCCGTGCTTTTCCCTTTAAGCCGGTTGCAACCCCCACGAACCGTTTATTAGGAACCGGTCCTCCTGTTAAAAAAACCGTTGGGGAACTGTTTCCAGAAATGGTAAAACCATCAAAACCGAGCGTTAGACGGATGTCCCCCCAAACGGTTTTTTAAAAAGAACAAAAAGAATTTAGAATATTCCCCCCCCCAAAACCAAACAAAAAATAACACCCGTCAAAACATTTGTGGGTTATGTGAACCCCGGCCCCCCCCAACGTTGGGGATGGGCAATTTTAAACAAACTTTAAATCATTTTCCCAAAACAAACTTTTTAGAAAAAAAAAAAAAAAATTTTAAACAAAAAAATATCAGTCAATGGGGTTAAGTTGGGCCACAGAAAATGCCATAAAAGAAATTATTTGGGTAAAGGTGGGGTGGGGTGGTGGGGGGCAAAATAAAGTCCCACCACAGGGCAATCCCAATAACATGCCGCAGTGGTTCTTGTTGGGTCTGGATGCCCATTGGTTTAAATGAAAGATTTTCCCCTTGCCCCTTCGACGCCCATGACACGGCCCCCCCCGGGTTTTCGATGTCACCCCGCGTTCCCCCCCCTGTTGGCACCACCTTTGCCTGCCCATGTCGCCCCCCTACCCCCCCTCTCCCTCTCTCCCATTTTCCCCCCCCCTTTATTTTTCCACACGTCCATTCGCTTTGGTCTCCCTTTCCCCCTCAAATAAGGGAAATAACAACCCCCTGGAAAAAAAGTAACTGTCAAAAAAAAAAAAAAAAGTTCACAACAGATTTACTAAAAACAAAGGGGCTTCCATGGTTTTTCACGTCTCCCATTCTCCCCCTTCCTCAAGCTTGTCCCTCAACGAAATAACACAAAAATTTTTAGACATGTAATACTCACAAAAATGAAAACCACGTTTGGAAACAAATCTTTTTTTGTTTTTTTTGGAATTGTACTGGTTTGTGGGTGGGTGCCCCAAAACTTTCAACGAACTTTCCCAATCAATTTCCTCCGCTCCCCGCGCTCAGCGCAAGTGGGAAATTTTTTTTTATTTCTTCTTTCTGGCAAGTACCACCCGCTAGAGTTAGAAAGTCCCCCCAAATGACGCAAAGTTTATAATGTTCCCAAAATTTAAAAACCCCTCCTTGTGACCCCAGGTGTCCTGGGGCAGCAGCCCAGATGCGGCCGGAATGGCCTCAACCTCCATTACCACACCCGCCCAGAGGGTTCTGTTTTTTTTTTTTTGAAAGTAAAAAAGTTTTTTGCTGGTTAAAAATTGTAACTATTATACACATATAGTTTGCCAGAGTATTGTAAAACAATCCTTCCCATTTTTGTAAAAAAAAGTAAACACAAAAAAACATTTCCAGTTTTCCAAGTTGGCCAAATTAATATAACAAATATTTTTTTGTGGGGGGGGGGTTGGTTTCGTCCCCTTAAAGGGGCCCAGACGAAACACTTTCAGGTGGCCCCCCCCGACCTTTGTAATTTCCAAAATTAATTTTGTTTCCCTTCCTTCCTCCATACTAACAACCATACCACATAAAACCATAAAAAAACCACACAATACAACCATCCCCCAAACAACCGTGGGAGTCGGAAAATAAAACCTTGAAAAAAAGTTTTCCCCCCTTTACACACCTTTCTCCCATTTTGTTTTGATCCCCCCCCCCTCCCCCCACCTGGTTTTGTTTGGAGGAACACAAAACCCAATGGAATATTCCCTCCCCCTTTTGTGGGGTTGGGAACAGTTTCTTCCTGTTTTTTATTTTAAAAAAACCAACAAAAAAACCTTTATGTTGTTTAACTCGCGCCCCACTACAAAATTGGAAATCCCCCTTTTGCTCCCACCATTAATTTTTGGGTAAAAACCTTTTTTTATTCCAATTGTGGCCAAGCGCAAAAAACTAAAAACAAAACAAAGCAAAGGCATGGTAACCGTTCCAAGCCCCTGGGATCCCCCCCCAAAAAAAAAAAGGAACATGGGGAATAAAAAACAAAAATGTTGGGTGCAAACAAAAGTTCCCCCCCCCCGTCAAGTTTTTTTTGGCAAAGGCTGGTTTTTTTTGTGGCCCCCCTGCAAACCCAAAACAAGAACTTCCCCCCAAATGATTTTTGTTTTCCCCTTCCCTCCCAAACTTTTTTTTTCCCTGGTTCCCCCCCTCCTTTAAATTCACCCCTGGAAGCCCCAAGCCCCCTGGCAAAAACAAGGAATGAAACCGGTGTGCAAAAAAAAAAAAAACGGGCCGATGAACCTGTGTCCCCCCCCCCCCCCCCCCCCCACCCCCCTGTCCATTCCGATTAGGGCCCTCTCTCTCACCAAATGGACTTGGGGCATTTTGGGGTTCCCCACAAAACCAATTTTAAGAGACATTTGGTGCCAAAGATGGGGGCCCCACCCCGCCCCCAGAATGATTTGTGGGGCAAAACACTGGCTTGGACTTTGGACTTTAAAACCCGGGATGGGGCAGGAAGGCCTCAACCGCCCTTCCCTGGGGGTTGGGCCCACTGTTGAAAATACTGAAAAATAACTTCCTCCCCCCGCCCTCCTACCCCGTTTTTGGTAAATGGCCCCCTGCCCCCGCCAATTGAATTCCCGACCATGTGGGGAGTTTTCCCCCCAAACAATCCCTTCAAACAAACAAAAAGGTGGGTTTGCCTTTTTCCACGTTTTTGTTTTCCCCCCCCCCCAAGGAATGTTAAGGATTCCCCCCCCCCCCCCCTTTTTGCTTTTTGCAAAGCCCAGCAACTTTTTTTTTAAAAACTAATTTTAAAACTTTGCGGGGAACACTAAGTGTTGGGGGGGGGGAAACAAACAAACAGGCCCCCCCCCCCCCCTCAGGCCCCGTAGTAAAACCCCTGTTGGTAAACCTGGCCCCCTTTACCCAAACCTCAAAAAGAGCACCCATTTTTCACCAAATTTGGGTGGGGTGTGGTTTTGTGGGGGGGAAAAACAAAAGTTGCTGGGCCCACCACAATAAATTAATCCCCAGTGTTTTTACTTGTTTTTTGTGAAAAGTTGTTGGGAACACGCCAAAAAATAACACAAACTTTTTTTATTGCCCCTTTTTTTGAAGAACAAAAACTGTCAAACCCTGAAATTTTTATTTTTTGGAACCCCCTAAAAAAATTTTCCCCCCCCCCCTTGGGGCTTTTTTTTTTTGAAAAATTTTTTAAAATTCCCCACTCCTTGGAAAAAAAGCCCCTCAGGACCCCCGCCCTCAGAGCCCAACAATTTTCGCATGGGATTTTGGACAAAAACCTGGGGAAAAACAAAATAAAAACCCCCAGTCCACACACACCGTTTTTTAGCAATAAAACTTTCAATTTTATTACTGTTCCCCGTACTTCGGTCTTATTTTTTTCAAAAACAAAAATATTTATGGTAAATCCCCATGGCTCCCCCCCCCCCCCCAATGTAACATTTATTTTGTAACCACTATTTGCAGATTCAAAGGGAAGCAAAACACCTTTGGGGTTTTTTGGTTCTTCCCCACCACTATGCCATGGCTGGTTTTTTTCACGACAAACAAAACTGGACTAATGGTCAATCCCAACCACAAGCCTGGGGAAAGAAAAATAACTGCAGCAAACATGTAGCTAACCACGTCCCACTTTGGAAGCCTCACTTGCAAATCGTGGGTGGTTATTTCTTTTTAATCTATTAAATATTCCAATCCAACCATAGCCATCCGGGGCAGAGCCCCGAGCCCACATCCAACCAGCCCTCCCCGACTGTTGGGAATCCAACCCGTTGGCCCCGTTAGAGAAAAACCCCCAGGCCCCCCAGGTTTTGAAGAAGTCATAGGCTGGTGAAATCCGAAAATCCCTTCGTTTTTTGTATTTTTTAACACAAACCCCCTACCCGGCCTTTGGGCCCCCCCTTAGCCCCTTTAACCCCTTTTTGAAAACAAACACCGCCCAAGGGGGTAAGGGGTAAGGGGGTTGAAACATACCCCCTATGCAAAAGTGGAAAAACCCCAACCACCCTTGGTGGTGGACCCCATGCACCCAGTTTACCAGAAAAACAATTTTATCACAAAAACTTCCAAAGAAGGCCCTGTTGTCCACTCTGTCCTGTTTTGTTGGCTTTTGTGTTTTGGGGGTTTTGGGACCCCACGGTTGGGGTTTTCAAAATGTTTATTGTTTCCCCCCAACTACCTTTTTGGTTTGGGTAGAGGCCAAGAAAAATTGGTCTCTTATCTGGTGGTAAGTAACCTTTATGCTGTCCCGTTATGCAAAACCGTGGTGTTTCAGCAGTTGTTTATTCCCAACCGTTCTTTTTGGAATTGGTCCCACTGTGCATGTCAGAAAACCAACGATGTTTTTTTTTTTGGTTCTCCCCCCCCCCCCCCCCAACAAAACTCGTTTCACCCCCCCTTTTATTTCCCACTGAACTAAATTTGTACAAAACCCATTGAGCCGTGGCCAAAAACGTTACCAAACCCTCAAAACATACACCACCACTAGTCCCCCCACAAACCCAAACACAATTTAACTAGCAAAGCCCGTTTTACCCTAGAATATTTTCACAGACCCAGAGTTTCCCTGAATGGCATAGTTTGAGCCCCAGTGTTAACCCCCCCCCCCTCCCCACAGCATTCCGAAACAGGAATTTAATTTCTAACAAAATTGATTACCCCTTGGTTCTGGGTCATCCGTTTGTATTTTCCAGCCCCCGTACAGGGCGGTATATATGTTAGGACCACGATCCATGCGATTGTAATATACGAAGCCCCCTTTCCAAGGAAGAGAAATGGGGACTGTTTTGGTGCAAAACATTCCCAACGTGGCGATTTTACGTTTAGGCATTTTGGCCCAAAGCTAGGTCGATTTATTAAAAGAAAAAAGGTGTTAAAAACCCTTCCTTGGGTCGATGCCAGCACCCCCCACACTGCCCCCTTGAGGTTTTTTTTTGTCCACGTGGAGGGGTCGGCCCGCCCCCCCACCAAACTCCCGTTTGGGAGGTGGAATCAGCCCCCAACTTGGTTTGGTCTTCCCCCCCCCTGTTCCCCCCTCCAATCGTACTAGGTAAATTCCCCCGGACAGCCACCTTTTTTAAGGGGGTCCCCCGCCGTGAAATGCCTCAAAAAAAACCTAGGGGACAGGGTCAAAGGGGTTAGGGGGTTATGGGTTGCCCACCACCGCTATTGGAAAAAAAATTTTTTTGAACAATAAGTGGGTTGCGATAAATCGGATAATGATATTGGGCGATTATCGATGTTTAACTTTTCGATTATGTTTTTTTAAACAATGATTGGTACAAAAAAACAAAACACATTTTTCCCCCCCCCACAACATTTGTTTTTTTTTTATGGGGAAAAACCGCGCACAAAATAAAAAAAAAAAATATTTAGAAAAAGTTTTTAAAAATAAACATTTAAAAAAAACCAAAATTTTTCTTTTTTTTTTTAACAAAACCCCCACAAAATTTCCCCCCTTAAAGAGAAGGTTCCCAATTCCCCCCTTATGGTTTTTCCTTTAAGTAAAAAAAGTTTACTAAAACCCACACATGTAAAAAAGAAAAAAATTCTCCTTTTTTAAAAGTAAAATGTTTCCCCCCCCCCTGGCAAAAATGCCAATTCCCCCCCAAGGTAACATTATCAGATCATGTACATGTTATATAAAGTTAGTATTAAACAGTAAGTACTCCCCCCCCCAAAAAGCCTTTGAAAACTCCTCATTTCTTGGCCCTTTGGCCCTTTTCAATAAGGCCGTTCATTATGGCCTTGTGTGTTTGGTAGTTACATTTATTTGTGTTTTATTTTTTCTTAATTTTTTTTTTTTATTCTATGTTATTAATTTGGCATTTTTTCAGTTGGTTTTATTATATAACCAACATTTGGGTCTAATTTATTGACACAGAAAAACAACAAAAGAAAGGAAAAAACAAACAACAAAAACAAAACATAACACCTAAAAACAATAACAACCATCCCTCACTTACCATGTAACAGATGTCGACATTTGCCCCTCCGTGAGCCCCTGAAGTTTGGTGGAAATCAGTTCCCCCCCCCTTGGTTTGGAAAGCCAATAACTGGTTTTTTTTTCAAGAGGGCCCCAAAAGCCAAAAAAAAACAACAGCCCCCCCCCCCTCTTTAAATTCTTTTTTGGAAGGAAAAGGAAAAAAGGTCCCCCCCAAAAGGGTCCCCCCCCCCCCCCAAAATTATTAAACCAAAGACAATTTCCCCCCTCCCCCCCCCCCCCCGCCCAACCAAAAAAATGTGGCCCCCCAAATAACGTCATTGTGTTAAACACAAACACAAAAACAAAACACCTGGTCCCCCTTTCACTGTTTGGAAAAATTTGGCCCCCATTGAACCTTAGTTCTTTTTTGGTTATTTCCCCACCCCGACCCCCCACTGGCCACCAAAAGAAATAATTGTTTGGTTTTTTCCTTCCTACCCCTTTTTGCAACAGGTTATGTAAGGAATTTTACTTGGTAACACCATTTTTTTGTTTTTTTTTTTTTTGGGCCTGGGCCCTGTTTTTTTTCCCCCCCAGAAACCAAAGGCCCCGCACAAAAACTGGCCCAGGACCCCCAAAGAAAAAACATTCCAAACAGGAACGGTGGGGGGGGTTTCCCCCCCGATGTTTTTTTTTACCATTTTGTTAATAAAAATCAACAACCCAATTGGATTTATTTATTACATAAAACCGTTTATTTTTTTTTTGGGGTTGCCAAAAAAGACAAAAAAAAATCCTTAAATTTTTGAAAAAAAAACAAAAAAAAGTTAACGAAAGGAACACCCCCCTAAAAAAAGGTTGGGGGAAACAAGGTTTTAAAAAAAAACAAGGTTTTGGGCAAATTGACACAAAAGGACACCTTTCCAAGGGGTTAAGTACCCACACTTTTTTTTTAACTCCCCCAGAAAAACAGTTCGCTCGTTACCTTTTTCCTTAAGGTATCTTTGTGTTTTTTTTTTAAAAATTTTTCCCCCCAAAAAAAAACCCGCCACATGGGTTCCCCATAAGACACGCCAAAAAGGGGGCCCCCAATAAATCCACAACTGGGTTTAAGGTGGCTTTTAAAACCACACGTCCCCCCCCCCACCCACCAGCACGCCCCACCTTTGGAGTCCCGAGTCCCCCAAGGGGAAGAACCCCCCCCAAAGTTTCCCCCCCCCCCCCAATGAACATA
>NC_045741.1:379478-379892 GCF_008692095.1 Etheostoma spectabile | reverse complement strand
TGGAAGTGTTGGAGTGTGTAATCCCTTAATTGTGTAATATTATTGTATTTATACTGCAACTGCCTTTTATTTTTTTTTAAAACACAGAAGAAAGTTTCAGACATTCAAAAAAACTGGTTAGAGAAGCAGGCAAGTTTTTTAAAAAAAAAAAAAAAAAAACTCCGACAGCAGAGATGCAACGCGAGTAGCATTGCTACACAACACCATGTCTGAAACAATCCCCCGGTTACAAGAAGTCTCCGTTACTCCGGTACAGTTCAACTCGCCGCTCTCCTGGCCGTTGACGCTGCCCAAAGTTTTGATCCCAAATTTGGGCCGGAAGACATCGTGTTTGTCTGTACCCGGATTTTTTTTTCTTTCTGCTGCCTGTTCGCCTGCTGTTGATGGGTCTGCTGCAATACTCGGCTATTGACC
>NC_045741.1:379078-379174 GCF_008692095.1 Etheostoma spectabile | reverse complement strand
TCATCCAGGACTTCATCTCCGATCGTAAGCTAGACTTTTTCTGTTTAACCGAGACATGTCAACAGCCCAACATCTTTTCTGAACTCAATGAATCCA
>NC_045741.1:378944-379068 GCF_008692095.1 Etheostoma spectabile | reverse complement strand
ATTTGTTTACATCTGTCAACCCCGTTCCTCTGGCAGGGGAGGAGGTCTCGCGGTAATCTACCGCGAGAAGTGGAAGGTCTCGACGGTGTCTGAGCCTGTCTTCAGCTCCTTTGAATCTGCTGTC
>NC_045741.1:375907-376039 GCF_008692095.1 Etheostoma spectabile | reverse complement strand
TAGTATTTGTTTTTCTGTTGTATAGTATTTGTTTTTCTGTTGTATAGTTTTGGTTTTGGTTTTGCTGTATAGTATGTTTTGCTGTTGTATAGTATTGGTTTTGTTTTGCTGTATAGTATTTGTTTGCTGTTG
>NC_045741.1:375348-375660 GCF_008692095.1 Etheostoma spectabile | reverse complement strand
TTGATCTGAAGCTCAATGCTGATGCTGTCATGGAAATAGTTTTCTAATCAGCAATAAACATACCAATTTCTGATCAACTTATATCAATTGCAAGCTTAAAATAACAAACCGGTTAAAGCCCCGCACATTTCAAAACAACCCGACCCACTGCCGGGTTAAATTAAGTACACTTCCGGGTTAGGCCCCGCCCAGTCTGAGTACAGATATGGATACAGATAATGCTGTACTTGCTCATCCCTAGTGTTGGAATACAATGTGATAGTTCATAAAGTTTACTGTGACCTTTTAATAAGTTGTTTTGGTACAATGTGT
>NC_045741.1:375101-375240 GCF_008692095.1 Etheostoma spectabile | reverse complement strand
CTGTTATCTATTTTGCAGGCCAAGCTCTGCTAGGCACTAACCTTCTGAAGACAAAACAGCGCACAAACATGTCACGTGGTTGCAACTGAACCCCCCTGTGCACATAAGATCATGCAGAAAGGGAAAAGAGTCAGACAAA
>NC_045741.1:374656-375011 GCF_008692095.1 Etheostoma spectabile | reverse complement strand
CGGACTTGAACCCTTCTTCCTGAAAGAATCTAGAAGGGCAAGATTTCGGCCCAACACTAGGTAGAAATCAAAACTAGTAATGCATGTTAATAAAAACGAAGCAGAACACCAGAAGACAACGGAATAACTGGATCAGGGATACGGCTGATTTAATAAATGAGACTATAGAAATGAATCTTAAACTGGCTGTGCTGGAGCAGGCTAGCAGTAAAGAATAAATCTCTATGGTTAATTGGCTGGGTTTAATTCAACTTGCTTTAGTGCAACCAAGTCAAAGCTAAATTCATCCAGGATAATGTTAGAATTTCATAACTAACATCGCGTTCTGTTGGATCTCTGAGGAAAAGGAGGCTGA
>NC_045741.1:374428-374644 GCF_008692095.1 Etheostoma spectabile | reverse complement strand
AGAATGAAGAAAAGGTTTAATGCAACAGCAGTGATGAAGATGATAAGACAAAGACAATGAGACACAAACAAACAAAATAACACTACAGCTGACAGCGGACTGATCCACACTTCCCCTGACGGAGTCACATGAAAGCAGTCAAGAAACTTCTTAGATCCCACTCTTTTATGCGCTGCACCGGGGGGCTGTTCCTTTTCCCCTGGTGCATTCAAATCC
>NC_045741.1:373941-374387 GCF_008692095.1 Etheostoma spectabile | reverse complement strand
CATCTTTGCTGTCCAATCAGAACCCGCCCTGCCTGCAACCTCTGCACCTTTGGGGGTCATTTTGGTTACAGAACAAAGGGTTCTGTTGTGTAAACGTGAAACTCTGACATCAACATAGTCCAATCAACATCTTATTGTCTCAGCCTAGACTAAGGCTGAATCCCATTCCTTCCCCTTACCACCACCCTTAACTCCCCATTCCCCATCGTTTTCGCGTCCCCCGCGGACCTAGTTCTGGTCCAATACGTCTGCCAGCGGAGGCGTAGGGGCCGAGACCGGGGCTGTATAGCCTTGAAACCCTAGTGTGGTGTGCGACCAGTCTCCCCTAGAACCCACATTCGCATCAATGGCTGCCCGTCGACCAGAGAGACTCATGAATGTAAGTACTTTTGGCTTAAATAATTGATAAAAAAGTTACGACAGTCTTGTTTTGTGGTCTATGCAGT
>NC_045741.1:373818-373931 GCF_008692095.1 Etheostoma spectabile | reverse complement strand
TATACTTGCAACCATGTTCCTAACTGAAACTTTTTAAAAACCGCTAGCTTGCAATGCTAATGCTAATCGCTAACGCTAACGTTGATTTGCACAACAGTCCCACATATTTCTGC
>NC_045741.1:373676-373794 GCF_008692095.1 Etheostoma spectabile | reverse complement strand
TAGATTGTATAGCTATATATATATATTAACGGTCTACGATACATCGCTACGTGCCTAATATAACATATACCGCCCTGTATCACACAGGAGGACACAGCAGCTGATCCAGTTTGGGGCT
>NC_045741.1:373208-373350 GCF_008692095.1 Etheostoma spectabile | reverse complement strand
TAGTTATGGTTCTAATAGTTGATAATGGTTCTGTAACATTATTTTATGTAACGTTTTTTCCGGTTATGTTCAATTTATCACCAATAAAGACAGATGTTTGTCAAAAAAATGTTTTTGTGAACATCAATGACATTCAAAACGG
>NC_045741.1:369987-373198 GCF_008692095.1 Etheostoma spectabile | reverse complement strand
AACAGATACACACACCATGTATACATGGTGTATATGTCTGTATATGTACACATGATGCATGCGTATACACATTTGTATTGCAAACAGACCTAAGTACTCTGCACTACCAAAGTGAACCTAAAATAACTATAAAATATATAACACACACTAACTGTCCATTTTCCCCATCTTTCTTGATGCATAAAGAAATCACAGCGTAGTATAGCATTTAACATATGGGGAAAGGGGCTTCCTGCTCATGCAACAAAAGGTTGTCTTCGCTCCTGTCCCATGGGGTTTTAGGGTGTGAATCCCATTTCTCCGTCTTAACCTACCCCTGGGCCACTTACCCCCCCCCATACCCCTGGCCCTTGGAAACCAAGGGGTTAGGGGTAAGGGGTGAAAACATACCCCTATGAAATGGGGACACTTGGTGACATCACCTTACAGACTTGATCACAACCTCCAAGATGGCGTCTCTGTCTGTGATTTGTGAGGGGTTTGGCACACAGTGATGTGTTATATATTTTATGTTATCTTTAGGTTCACCTTGTACGTGCAGAGTACTTAGGTCGGTTTGCAATACAATGTGTAATACGAATGCATCATGTGGAACATATACAGACATATACACCATGTATACATGGGGTGTGTATCTGTTTCAGTTATCACCGTTTTGAATGTCATTGATGTTCACCAAAAACATTTTTTGCCAAACACATCTGTTTTATGGTGATTAAATTGAACCTTTAACCGAAAGAAAAACGTTACAGAAAATAATGTACAGAACCATTATCAACTATTAGAACATAACTAACATGGCGCACACACAAGAAAAGGACTCAAATGTGTTCAAAACCAAAAAATACAAAAAAAGACACAAACAACAAATAACACAGCTGTTTGATATTCCAGACCAGTATTGGAGGCTGTTTGGCATCCCCCCTAACATATCATCAGTGTCCCGTATCAAACCAACAAACATACAAGTGCATGAAAAAATGAAACAGGAATTAATTACAGATTATTACAATAATACGTAGGCTACAAATGCAATAATGAATGGGTAAACATGAACATATGAATTAGGAAAAGTACTGCTCGTTTTCAGCCCCAAACTGGATCAGCTGCTGTGTTCCTCATGGGTGATACAGCGGCGGGATATGTTATATTTAGGCAGTAGCGATGTTCGTAGACAGTTAAGTTTAATATATATATAGAGCTACAACTAGCGAGTTATACAGTACATTTTCAAGGCAGAAAATATGGGGGCTGTTGTGCAAATCAACGTTAGCGTTAGCGATTGCTTACATTGCCAAGCTAGCGGTTTTAAAAAGTTTCAGTTGAGGACATGGTTGCAAGATACATGTACAGGACTGCAATTAGACCACAAAACCAAGACTGGTCGTAACTTTTTTATCAATTATTAAGCCAAAAGTACTTACATTCATGAGTCTCTTCTGCGTCGCCTGGAAGCCATTGATGCCTGTGTGTTTTCTAGTGACGGTCGCATTCCACACTAGGTTCAAGGGCTATACAGCACTAGGTCATTCCCCCCTACCCCAGTCGTATAAATACGTATGGACCAGCACTAGGTCCCGACGTGGAACGCGCAAAAGCTAGGGGACGGGGCTCAAGGCCGGTAGGGGGAAGGGAGGATGGGTTCAGCCTAGTCTAGGATTTGAGACATAAGATGTTGATGGACTATGTTGATGTAGAGTTTCAAGTTTTACACAACAGAACCCTGTTTTCTGTAACCAAAAATAACAGTTTAAAGGTGCAGATGGTTGAAGCAGGGCTGTTTGGTTCTTGATTGGACAGCAAAGAGCACTTGATCTGCTGTCATGACACAACGGACCAATGAGAAGGATTGATATGCACAGGGGGGAAAAGGGCGGGGAAAAACAGCCCCCCGGTTGTCAGCGCATAAAAGGTGGATCTAAGAAGTTTAGAAGTTTCTTGATTCTTTATGTGATCCGTCAGGGGAAGGTGGATCAGTCGTAGTGTTCCGCTGTAGGCTTATTTGTTTGGTTGTGTTTCATTGTCTTTGTCTTATCATCTTCATCACGCTGTTGCATAAACCGTTTCGTCATTCTCAATTTGACCACTCAGCCTCAGTTTCCTAAGAGATCCAACAGAACGCGGAGTTAGTTATGAAATGATAACATTATCCTGGATGATTAGCTTTGACTTGGTTGCACTAAAGCAAGTTGAATAACCCCAGCCAATTAACCATAAGAGATATTCTTTAATGCTAGACTGCTCCAGACACAGCAGTTTAAGATCATGGCTATAGTATCTTTATTAAATAAGCCGTATCCTGATCAAGTTATTCGTTGTCTATCTGGTGTCTGCTGCGTTTTTATGAAAGGCATATAGTGTTGATTTTTACCTAGTGTTGGGCCGAAAATCTTGCCCTTCTAGATTCTTTCAGGAAGAAGGGGTGCAAGTCGTAGTTAGTAAAAGAACGTTTATTACAATAGATATCTATATTCCATGGGGGGAGACAGGGTACAGAGAATATGCATCCATAGCTCTCCCTAAGTTTTGTACTGACTCTTTTCCCTTTCGCCTTGATCTTAGTGCACAGGGTGTCAGGTGCAACCACGTGACATGTTTGTGCGCGGTTTTGTCTTCAGAAAGGTGCGAGTGCCTAGACAGAGCTTGGCCTCAGCAAACATAGATAACATGTCTCAGATGCTAGGGAGAGGACCTCACCCCAACAAGGACGTTGTTCCCAAAACCACCTTGGCACTACTTTTCCAGAATTACCTCACTAGGCAGCGCTAGGGTGGACACATTGTACCACAACACAACTTCTTAAAAGGTCACAGTAAAATTTATGAACCTATCACTTGTTATTCCAACACTAGGGATAGCAAGTACCGCATTATCTGTATCCAATCTGTACTCAGACGGGGCGGGGCTAACCCGGAAGTGTACTTAATTAACCCGGCAGTGGGTGGAGTGTTTTGAAATGTGCCGGGGCTTCTTTACCGGTTTGTTATTTTAAGTGCACTTGATATAAGTTGCTCAGAAATTGCGTCGTTTATTGCTGCTTTTCGACACTATTTCCATGACAGCATCCGATTGCGCCTTCCGCTCCCTGGTGTTGTCATGGTTACCCACGCACTATCTCATCTACTCCTAAACTTTATTTCCCGCCGCATTTCTTGGCCCATCACGGCCGCCGCCCGGGCAGCCTCCCTTACGCCCGCCCCCCCCCCTCCTC
>NC_045741.1:367474-369962 GCF_008692095.1 Etheostoma spectabile | reverse complement strand
ATGCATAATTTTCTAACCTGGCTCCTTCAGACATTTTAACTTTTTAAAACTCAACAATAACTTGAATAGCTTAATCCCTAATTGTCGTTTTGTGCAACAGGCCCCTGATCCCTAAAGACAGAGTTAACAGGAATCCCAACACACCTATGATTGGGAGTCAACCCGCAGCCTAAAAAGAAGTGCCTTTGGAAAGTGTCAAACTGACAAACTGTCTCTGGGACACTGGTTCAAATGTAACTGCCGTCACCGAGTCTCAGTTCCGCAAGCAATTTGGAGCTCAAGGGATCAAGGGAAGCCAGCTGGATTGAACTCACAACAGCAAATACCTGTGTTAGGTTTCCTTGAGTGTGCCGAGAAAATGATTGGTAAAAAAGTGCATTTTTGTGCTAACCAAAACACACGCCCAGGTAGAGCGAAGAAAATGGGCTTCCCGGAATTGTTGGGATGAACGTACTAGACGATCTTGAGACACTGGAGGCCAATGTATGCAGACTAATAGCTAAAGTGAGGACTTCAGTGCACAGACCCTGATGGCAAGATAGGGTTTGTCAAGTGGGTGGGATGGGTAGGGATGTCCAAAACTGGGTTCAGCATTGTAAGCGATGCACACTGGCTAAAGATGTCTTGCCCAAAATTGACACACAAAATGTGACCGCATGTCACAGTGTTGGAGAGATCCTTCGTGGCTATGGAAATGTTCTCGTCCTGACAGACATGTTCGTCAGATGATGCTGTCCCCACCAAAAACCAGACAGCCAACACAACAACAAAAGCTCTCCTAAAGCACTGGTTCACCTATTACGGGTGTCCAGCTCAACTGCATTCAGGTCAAGGGAGGAGTTTTGAAGCCTGTGTGATTGAGGAGCTCTGTAAAGTATATGGCATCGCTGTAAAACCAGATACATGTTTAGACTGCTTTGCTTCACTTGATCTTTATCAATTTAATTCAATTATTTCTTCATCTAAGCATCAACCTGCCTCTTGGTCCCATCCCGACTAGGCTACTTAAGAAGTTTTCCCATAGTCAACACTTTCGCTACTGATAATAACCAATTTGTCTTTATTACAGGCATGACCAGCCACTTTAAAGTTGCTGTAATTAAACCCTTCTGAAAAGCCAAACCTTGATCCAGATGTTTTAGCCAACTATCACTATATCTAACTCTTCCCATTTCTCTCGAAGATCTCTTGAGAAAGCAGTGCCAACAGCTGTGCAGCTTTCTGCTAGCAACAGCTTATTTGAGGATTTTCAGTCAGGATTTAGAGTTCATCATAGCACGAGACGCACTTGTGAAACTTACTATGCCCTCCTAATGAGCATCAGACAAAGGATTCTATCTCTGACTTGTGTTAAGTAGTCTTAGCGCGCATTGAACTTGACCATTATATCTTATTACAGAGATGGAACATTTATTGGCCATTAAAGGGCTGCTCTAAGCTGGTTTAAGTCTTTATTTATCAGATCGATCCAGTTTGTTCATGTTACCGATGAATCCTCTGTGCACGCCAAGGTTAGGTCATGGAGTCCACACGGATCTGTGCTCGGTCCAATCCTGTTACTTATATATGCTTCCTTTAGGCAGTATTATTAGGAAACTCCCTAAACCTTTCATTGTTATGCAGATATACTCAGTTATATCTATCAATCAAGCCGGATGAAACTAATCAGTTAGCTCATCTACAACGTGCTTCAGATATTAAAACCTGGATGACCTGTAATTTTCTAATGTTAACTCAATAAAAACTGAAGTTATTGCTCTCGGACCCAAGCCCTTCGTGACACATTATCCAAAGATATAGTTACTCTGATGCACTCACCTGGCTCCCACACCACTGTGAAGATCTTGGAGTCATCTTTGATCCTCAATGTCCTTTAATTGCCCACTTAAAGCAATTTCAAGGATTGCCTTTTTCACCTACGTATATTGCAAAAAATCAGGAATATCCTGTCTAAAAATGATGCAGAAAAACTGGTCCATCATGTTGTTTTCCATGTTTGATACTGCAATCTTTGTTACAGGCTCTGCTCGGCAAAGTACATAGGACTCTCATCTGATCCAGAATGCTGCGGCACGTGTTCTGACGGGAACCGGAAAAGAGATCACGTTTCTCCGGTTTTTAGCTTCTCTGCTTGGCTTCCTGTAAAATTAGAATAGAATTTAAATCCTTCTTCTCACCTACAAAGCTCTTCATGTTCGGCTCCATCTTATCTTAAAGAGCTCTAGTACCTTCACCCCCGGCCGAGAGCCTATGCTCCCAGATGCAGGGTTACTGGTGGTTCCTAGAGTCTCTAAAAGTAGAACATAAACACGCTCAAGCCATACACCATTTAAAAGCTTAAAGTCTCATGATTCCATCGAGCCCACACACAAAGCAATAAGGTGACTCACAACGGTTAAAATCATGTTCTGAAGTAAAGAAAGACAAAGATTCGAGTCTAAATCGAGTGTGTTTTCCTACCTATCTCCTCGTGTCTTTAATCACAGCG
>NC_045741.1:367315-367464 GCF_008692095.1 Etheostoma spectabile | reverse complement strand
GCCGAAAACGTTGTTTTCCTACTTCGTAAACACATCAAGGTATTAGAATATCCAAGCCTTGTAATCCATAATTATCTGGTCCCTTCACAATCTTGTAGCCAAGTTTCGACGTAGAGAAATCTAGATAGTGCATCATTTCTCGGTTTTGA
>NC_045741.1:367139-367305 GCF_008692095.1 Etheostoma spectabile | reverse complement strand
CTTTTCCCCTGTGCATGCTACATTCTCACTCCGCACACCGTCAGAATCTGTGGCGTCTGCACTTTCCACTGATATCTGTTCCCAGCCAATAGCATCAGTATTTCTCAAGATACTCCCAAGGTAAGCCAATGAAACCTCACAGTCCCCATTGGGCCCACGTGGGAAA
>NC_045741.1:362341-367129 GCF_008692095.1 Etheostoma spectabile | reverse complement strand
ATATCCCACCAGTTAGAGAAAGAGGTCATAACACTGGCATCCCTGTGTAGCAAATAAGACGACGAGTTGATTGATATCAAACATGGCAAAAGAAAACTATCCCTGAGATGATTCCAGCCCTTTCAAACCAAAAATATTGCCTTTTTATGGCATTTCACCATTTCATCAAATTATGATTACTTATTCCTATAAATCTATGTATGCACTTCTTTTAGGTATATGTGTGAGTGATGTGGATGAGTTTTTGTATTTCAGAAGTTTTGTATTTAGCACTTTTTGGGCTTTTTTAGACATAAGAAATGACAAACGCACAGACATATCTGTAGAAAAACATTCATATAAAATCCATTTTATAAGTCATTTTCTTCTGGATTTTTTCTGTTCTAAGTTGAGACATGTGGCTAGGGTACTATTTTAGTATGTAGCCCATGTAATATGCTTACAGTAGTGCTTTTTATTATTTTTCAGATGATTTACTTGGACGGAAATAGAAATTCTTTGTTCTAACCTCTGAAGCTCTGTGTCAGTAAGGCCCAGTGTCACAATGCCACTAGAAACAACAAACTGAGAGTGTTAGCTTCACAATGAACTCAGGGTCATCCCAGAGGGCCAAAGCATGTGGAAACTGCAGCACTTTTTAGGGGGTACAAATCTAGGCGAGAAAATCATATATTTTCAAGTGTATCATAAGAGGCTAAAGTTGTACAGAGGGGTCATCTGAGGTTGTGCACCTTTCAGTCATCAACAAGGGCACGGACAGGAACAAACAAGTCACCAGCGCAAACAGAGCTAGACACTGTCTACTTAGAAGTCTTTTGCTGCCCACTGCAAACAAATGCACACAATACCAACACACAAGTGGGACAACAGGTAAACAATGTAGTTCAGGAAGCAGCTCAAGAGCCAGAGCCTGACCCAGTAGGGGGATCGCAGAATAACAAAGCAGATGAACTGTGAGACGGTGGTGAAGTGTCAGGGGAAGAAAGTGATGAGGGACATGAGAAAAGTGAGGGAGATTCTCTGCCTAGGCACTCAGTGAGACAAAACAGGGGTAGGCTTCCTGTGAGGTATAGGAATGATTACGTTTTGAGATAAATAACTTGAGCCGCCATCTGTGTGGCCTTGATGGTAAAAGGTTAAATTCGGGAAAGGAGAGTTGTCTAATCCTTATCAGCAGACAGTTAAGCTCTAAAGGAAGTTTTTGCGACTTGAAGGAGTTGGAGAGCAACCTCGCTTTAACACAGACTCGCACCTGCAACTTAGAGAACATTATCCTGTTAGGGATTATTAAAGTTAGGCTTTCCTTCCATCCAGACGCCATCTCAGCGATTCGCTCTGGTTTAACCTACTACACACCATTCTGAATATTCTGTTGTCACGGATTTTTGTTCATTACTTTACACCATAGACTGAGGTATGGTTTATTTTCCCTATTGTGACCTATGGACTGGGAGCGTCAGCAGTTAATGCTGTTATACTGTTCACAATAATTGACATTAGACTTAAATGGACTCAAACGTATTGATTGCTAGACATTTAAGGTTAGTTTGCATGCTCTGTTAAACTGTTAATAATTTACTGAAAGTTAATTGGGTCGGGGTGTTACCTTAATGTGAGTCGAAAAGGGTCTACCTACTTTGCTTTGATTTTTTGTTGACTGCAAGCTTATGTTTACTTTTCTCTGTGGAATATCTGTTCAAAAACGGTTAGAGATTGTCTACTGTGAGAAACATCTTTTTTGAAAAGTATACTTTGTTTTTTTCACATTGAACCTTTTATTTTTTGGGAAGTAATTCTTGCAATAGTAGAGTTGAAACTGTTCAAATTTAATTGGACTAGGTTTGATTTCCAAAATTTGAAAGGGTCAATCAGTAAATCATTTACTCAGAGTTGTTATTACAAATTATATTGAGTTTATATTGCTCTGGAGTAGGAGCGTCCCACCTATCAAGCTAGTTTATGGGTTTTAGGTCGGCTTCCGTTTTCCCCGTCCTGCCTGTTTTCCTCTTCCCTTTTCCCCTGTGTTTCTGTCTGTGTGTTTGTCTTCACCTGCTGAGGCGAGAGGCACTCTCTGGAGGATCTAGGTCAAGGAGCGCGGCCACCCTCAGCCGCTCGGTTCCAGCTCAGCTGCAGCACAATTCCAATAATCACCTCTGAAGTCTAATGAATCTATGATTGAATCTAATCGGGCTGTTAAGCACCAGATTGTTACATGATGTGGTAACTTGGCTCTGTGTATCCTACTGGCGATTCTGATCCTAGTACTCTTGCATTTTTGCTCTGTTTGTTTTTTTGCTCCAGTTAAACTTTGTCTCTACTGTTCAGATCCCATTCTGACCCTGCTGTTGCCTGCTGCACTCCTGCTATAACCTGCTTGCCTTCTGCGAACTCGCCTTGCTACTCAGCTCTCATCACTCTATCGACCGGACCCCTTGGTGACCCAAGACTGGACACTCACTTTCCACCAACTTCAACTCTCAGTTCTGCCCTGGCTTCACTCTGTCTGCCTCCCTCAGCTTCAATCCCAACCCTTTCCACTCTGCACTTTTCAAGACTGTTCAAATAAATGTTTAAAATTTTAGTCTCTAGGAGTTCTGAAGCCTATCCTCCACACCTTCATTGCCCCACGTTGATCAGGGAGATCAGCCAGATAGGTGACAACATACTTACTGAATTATATACTGGGACCAATTGTGCTGAGACGTACTGACCATGATCTTGTACTCTCCCGGTCGTCCAGAGAAGAACTATACTAATAACTAGGGATGAGCGAGTACAGCATTATCTGTATCTGTATCTGTATCCGGATCCGTACTCGACTGGGCGGGGCCTAAACCGAAGTGGTCAGATTAACCCGGAAGGGGTCGGGTTCTTTGAAATGGGCGGGCTTTAACCGGTATGTTATTTAAGCATGCAATTGATAGAGTTGATCAAAAATTGTTATTTGTATTGCTGATTTGAAAACTATTAATGACAGCATTGAGCTTCAGATCAATGCTGTTGTCATGGTAACAAACAAACTATATACAGAACGTTTTGCAACAATGAATACAAACACATTCGGTTGCATTATGAAGTAAAATGAATGAACAAGAGTTTTCATACTCATATAACTTTCTTTTTTAACTTTTTATTTTTTTATGATCAGTGTGATTTTTTTTTTTTTTGGTTCTTTTTTTGTTTTTATTTCCACTCCAGGTTATGTGTGTGTGTGAGTAAAAAGAGACACAGAGAGAGAGGGGCGGGGGGCAGCTGACAGTAAAAAAAAAAAAATCTCCGACTGGCAGAGACGCAACGGGAGTTGCATTTAAACCAAGCAGCATGTCGAAACCCCACGAGCCCGAAAATCTACTGGTACTATGTAAGGACTACAACCCACCACGCTTCACCAGAAATCTACTGGTTACTATGTAAGGACTACAAATCGAAGTTAAAACTACCTGAAGCGAAGAAACCCTAAATGTAACGGAACAGATCCGCAACCGACTGCCTGCCGACGGAGCGAGAGCGGCGGAGAGGAGCGAGACGAGAGAGAGAGAAGAAGAGAGAAGAGAGAGAAGAGGGCGAGCATTTCTCCTGTTCTGTGTGTGTGTGATTGATCCGAGCGGTGTGTAGGCGGGGGGGGGCTGTGATTATCACAGAACGCTGCGCGGCCAGTAGGAGTGTATTTTCAATCCGAGCACGGATATTGACTAATATTCTCGGATAATACTTGTACTCGGCAAAAGTGCTTCATCCGTACCGGATACTTGTTTCAGCAGGATACTCGGATCACCCCTACTAATAACCCCACTACATAGTGGGGCTTATTCTCCGCTACATAAATTAATAACAGTGGATGCCTGCTGACTAACTGTGGGCCGTTGTACGCTCTCATCCCGACTGAAGTTCCCAAGCAGCATGGAGTGAGGCAGAAAAACCGGGGTGGGATAGCTGGTAAAATCAGCATTAGATTTGTCATCTATCTGTACAGCTAACACCAACGCTAGTTGGCAAACGTAATCATGGGTTAGTCCAGTGTTATTTAATGTTAACTTTTCCTTGATCAAAACAACTATACTTAAAATAACTTCATGAACATGTTGAACGATGTTATCGTGTGATAGCGTTAATGTTCCCAACCGATTAGCATAACGTTACTTGTCAACGTAGCACATAACATTTAGTTGGATCAATCAATATAGAAATGTATCAAATAAGATCTCTTCTGTATTGCAGTGTTGTTAGTGGCATGTAATCAATTAATTAAAACAATTATGTTGTGTGGGAGAAAGCAAGCTGTATTACGGTTACTGAGTATTATTCACTGACATTGTATGATTTACAATTACTCTTGAACGTATCGTCTGTCCGTGTTTTGACCGAAGTTAGAGGAACCAGAGGGGTCAAAGGTTTTATGAATCACTGACTGAATGAAACATCCCGTGTCAATCAAATAAAATAACACATTTTTCTGGGTTTGAACATTATTGGAAACATTTAGGACAGTACACAACTCAACAAAAAACATAACATAGGTATAGTCGTTTTAAGACATTTGAATGCAGAAATGTTATTGTATGTTGTAAATGTGCTGTATTTATATAGCACTTTGCTAGTCTTAACGACTACGCAAAGCGCTTTTACATCTACAGGAGACATTCACCATTCACACACATTCATTCACTGTGGCCGAGGCTGCCGTACAAGGTGCCGCCTGCTCATCAGACACATAACACATAACTCATAAACACTCACACACATTCACACTCCAATGCGCAGCATCGGGGGTAACTCGGGGTTCAGTGT
>NC_045741.1:361444-362331 GCF_008692095.1 Etheostoma spectabile | reverse complement strand
GACACTTCGACATGGGACTGCAGGGCGAGGGATTGAATCCCCAACCTTCCGATTGGCAGACAACCACGCTACCACTGAGCCACAGCCGCCCATTGTAACTTTCATATTTTTTCATGAAAAGAAATAATATGCTTGTCAGTTAGCTTATTCATCACTCCCCTCTATAATTTAGTAATGCAATGGATGGAGTAAAATGGTGTAGTCTTCCTTTAAAAAATTAATGATTAATAATAAAATCGAAATATCAAGTGTTTTTGCTAATTTTCAGACAGGAACGAGATAACAAAAAATCAAGTTACTTTGTGTTTCTGAAAAACAAATAATAGGAACAAAGAGTGGTTTTCTCGTTGAGTTTTCCAATGAAAACAAATCAACGAATGATAACTGAACCAGGATAAATGTATACATTGATAACCGGTGGATCCACCAGTAACCACAGACAGCATTTTAATCACAGCCAAGCTGCCCTCTTATTAGTTTTAGTGGTATTTGTTGGATTTCTTTTGTGAATGTAAAGATGCCTAATCCCCTACTGCTTTCATTCAGGGACAGAATGCAACACACACGCACACACACACAAAGTAATGAACAGATACTTCATGCAACTGTGTTGTGTAAATGAGAGCAAACTACTGTCGCTTTAAAATCTCAATACCTTTCATATTTGTCCACATAAATAGTTGTGTATGTTTTTTTGTTGTTGTCCCGTGATGCTGCAGAAACTAAATTTCCCCTTTTTCAATCAATAAAGGTTTATCTTTTGTGGTTTGTGGTTTTGTTTGGGGTTATTTTTCCCATTTGGCCCTCCCCGTGTTTGTGTTTCGGTTTCCTCCCCGGTCTTGTGTTGTTGGTCCTGTCTGGTGTTCCCCTGTGTGTCTGTTTGTTCT
>NC_045741.1:361303-361434 GCF_008692095.1 Etheostoma spectabile | reverse complement strand
GTTTTATTTTGATAGTATGGTTTCCTGTCTTGTGTAGTCTTGTCTAGCTTTGCTTTGTGCCTGTCTGATTGTCCTTCCCCGCCCTAATGTGATTCATCTGACGTCTCACCTGTTCCCCATTACCTCGTTAC
>NC_045741.1:360355-361293 GCF_008692095.1 Etheostoma spectabile | reverse complement strand
TATTTAACCCCTGTGTTCCCTTTGTCTCTTGTCAGATCATTTTGGTTGGTCTACCTGTTTGTTCCTCGTCTTCCTGTGAGTTGCTGTTTCTGCAACCAGCTTCCCTGTGAGTCTCCCCTGCCTGTTTTCGTCCTGTTTGTTCCTCGCCCTTTTCGCCCTGGACCCCTGTGGATTTTGTGTTTAGGTTTTTTTCGCATTTTTCCTTGGAGTTTTGGACTGTCTATTCCCTTGTGTGTTCTGTTCTTTGTTTTTTTCAATAAATTATCCTGCCTTAGCCTGCCAACTCTGCGTTTGGGTCCTCCATCATGCCGAACCATAACGTTATCTTCTTTTATCTTATCTTAAAAAGAGAGAAAATCACATACCAGATAATTTGAGTGCACCAAGTTGAACTGATCTGATTTTTCAGTCTACCTAAAGGTTAGTCATGCTTTTTAGTCCAGGGGCTTAAAAGTACCATCTGGGTGGTCAAATTCTATTTATGATTTTTTTTTTTATGCTGTACATACCTAGATTATGTTTTGATATGATATACTTTGCTGACTGGCAGTTTATCAGTGGTTATCACCTCTTAAAGTAATGGACTACTGATCTTCAAAACCGTGAACATCCCTTCCCTGGAAATCGTCTCTGGATTGCTGACCATCTAGACAATCTCCTAAATAGAGTTAAAGTAATTATCTAATACAAAGGGATATGTAAACCAGTGGTTCTAAATCTGTGGTTCGGAACCCCAATGAGGCCGCAAGATAATTTATGGGAGTCACCAGATGGTTGTGTATATACACAGGTACAGGCCAAAAGTTTTGGAACCACCTTCTCATTCAATGTGTTTGCATCAAAACTATGAATGAACACATGAAATTATGTACTTGACAAAAAAGTGTGAAATAAATGAAAACATGTCTTATATTCTAGTTTCTTCAAAGTAGCCACCC
>NC_045741.1:359818-360345 GCF_008692095.1 Etheostoma spectabile | reverse complement strand
TTACTGCTTTGCACACTCTTGGCATTCTCTTGATGAGCTTCAATCCTGAAATGGTTTCCTAACAGTCTTGAAAGAGTTCCCAGAGATGCTCAGCACTTGTTGGTCCTTTTGCCTTCACTCTGCGGTCCAGCTCTCCCCAAACCATCTCGATTGGGTTCAGGTCCGGAGACTGTGGAGGCATAGCACTCCATCACTCTCCTTCTTGGTCAAATAGCCCTTACACAGCCTGGAGGTGTGTTTGGAGTCATTGTCCTGTTGAAAAATAAATGATGGTCTAACTAAACGCAAACCAGATGGGATGGCATGTCGCTGCAGGATGCTGTGGTAGCCATGCTGGTTCCGTATGACTTAAATTTTGAATAAATCCCCAACATTCTCACCAGCAAAGCACCCCCACACCTCCTCCTCCATGCTTCACGGTGGGAACCCAGCATGTTGAATCCATCTGGTCACTTTTTCTTTGTCGCACAAAGACACGGCGGTTGGAACCAAAGATCTCACACTTGGACTCATCAGACCAAAGCACA
>NC_045741.1:359628-359808 GCF_008692095.1 Etheostoma spectabile | reverse complement strand
GGTCTAATGTCCATTCCTTGTGTTTTTTAGCCCAAACAAATCTCTTCTGCTTGTTGCCTCTCCTTAGCAGTGGTTTCTAGCTGCTATTTGACCATGAAGGCCTGATAAGTGCAGTCTCCTTTTCAGAATCAGAAATACTTTATTAATCCCCAAAGGGAAACTCTGTGTCACAGTAGCACC
>NC_045741.1:358726-359618 GCF_008692095.1 Etheostoma spectabile | reverse complement strand
GAAGACAGAGACGGAGCACTGCAACAGGCAGCTTGCACGTTAGCGCATGTGCGCACTTCACTTCAGATGCATCAGAAACAGAATCAGAATCAGCATTATAGCAACATAGTGTACAAGACATAACAACATCACAACATAATGCACAAGACTACACACGGGTACATGGGGGGCTCCGCCGGCATTTTTTGGCGTGACTCGGGGGCTGTGAAAAAACGATACCAAAGAAAACCCACAAAAAGCTAGCAAGGAGACGACTAGTGACAGACGGCAAAAAAGGTAGTGACGGTTCTTTTTGGATGTTTTTTTTTGCGGGGGGGTGGGGGGGGGGGGGGTGGGGGTGGGGGGCGTGGCGGTGGAATTGGAAGGGGGGGGTGGAGGAAAAAGGGGGGAATGGTGGGTGGATGTGGTGTGGGGTGTGGCGGATAATAAGGGGGGTGGGGGGTGTGTTGTGGTATTGGGGTGGAAAGGGGATGGGGGGGGAGGGGGGGTGGGGGGGGAGGTGAAAGGGGAGGGCTAGGGGAATAGTAAAGTGGAAGGGGTTGGAAAGGGTTGGTGGAGGGCATGGGAGGGGCATATGTCTGGTAGGGGTGTATCGAGTATCCGGCTGAAATGAGTATCCGTGTACGGATATCCAAGTCACTTTTGCCAAGTCCAATATTTTATTCCGCGTATAGTAATAGGAGTCGAATAGCCTGGCTCGGATGTTGAAAGAACAACTCATCAACTGGCCGCGACAGTGTTCGTTGAATAATCACCAGCGCCCCCCCGCCTACAAACCCGCTCGGATCAATCACACACACACAGAACATGCGCTCTTTCTCTCTCTCTCTATCGCTCTCTCTCTCTCGCTCGCTCCCGCTCCGTCAGGCAGGCAGTCGGGTCTGCGGATCTG
>NC_045741.1:357615-358236 GCF_008692095.1 Etheostoma spectabile | reverse complement strand
TCTATGACAACACCATTGATCTGAAAAGCTCATGCCTCTGTCTGTAAATAGTTTTTCAAATCTGCAAAATATAACAATTTTTGATCAACTCATATCAATTGCATGCTTAAATAACATACCGGTCAAAATCCACAGTGCCTAGAGCACATAGGTTCAAGCTGTTAAAACAAAACAAACATTAAAAACAATCATTACTAACAAATCATTTAGTTACACACAATAATCACTTGATTTCGCTCATTCTCATTCTTACTCAATAATCATTAGCTAACTATGGTTACTAATTCATTTAACAGCAGCTACCATTCTGTTAACCAGTAACTAATCATTAATGCTTGAATCAGTCAATCAGTAACTAATCATTAGCTAACCATTTGTTATTCATTTAACAATAGCTACCATCATGTTTACCAGTGTTTAATCATCAATGCTTGAATCAATCAATCAGTAACTAATCATTTGCTAACCATTCGTTACTCATTCATTCCTCCTGCATTTCTCAGTAACTAACTACATTTTTGTGTACCTTATTGTAAAGTGTTACCAATAAGGTAAGGAAGAGTGGGGGAAAATCGATACAAACTTAGACTTAGCTTTATTAATCCCTTTGGGATGACTCCC
>NC_045741.1:357505-357605 GCF_008692095.1 Etheostoma spectabile | reverse complement strand
TAAAGTTACCAGCATCCAATACAGCATGAGAAGGAGAAAAGAAGAATACAATACAAAAAACACAATGATAATAATAATAATAATAATAATAATAATAATA
>NC_045741.1:357327-357455 GCF_008692095.1 Etheostoma spectabile | reverse complement strand
ATTTTTTGAGGTGACTGGGGCAGGGAGGTGAAAGAACAAAAAGAAGGTCCCCGAGGCAATTTAAATTAAATTTAGGTTGATCCGGTGGCATTGTCCGAATCAATGTCCGTCAATCTCTCTCATCCTCA
>NC_045741.1:357123-357317 GCF_008692095.1 Etheostoma spectabile | reverse complement strand
TCCGTGCATCCAATTCATGTATTGATTCAACAGTTCTTCTACCTTTATAGTCAGTCCGGTGATTGCACGAAGCAGATCCACCAACTGAGCCCCAATGGAGTCCATCCTCCTCTGCGCTTCCACAGCCCGGTCTGAGATGTTACGAGACAGTTCATCGTTCTGATCAGCCCTCTGATGTAAAACCTTCAGCTTCT
>NC_045741.1:355568-357113 GCF_008692095.1 Etheostoma spectabile | reverse complement strand
ACATTCAAACCCTCTTTGAGTTCCCCAGACAGCCTTGGGGCAAATTTACTAGCTGCTGTCTTACCAATTTTACAATGATTTAGGGAGATTCCAAGTCCTATGACCAGAAAGCCTCCCAACAGAATTCCAATAATCCACAAAATCTTCTACGTCTTCCACGGTTAGAAAATCCAAGCAGACCGCTTGCCAATTCTCCCACAAATCGCGAGCGTACCCTGCAGCGTATGTTCCACCCGGGCAGGTCAGCTCACCCAGTGAAGCGTGCCTGAGTGAGAAAATCTTGTCAATAGCGCTGAGTGACCAGTTGATCAATTCCATTTTGAGAGTTTCCCAGGAAAACAGCAGGCAGTGGGAAACAATTGAAGTTGTAAAAAAGGTAAGAAATTGTAATATATTGCAATAGGTTTAAAATCGCAATTATATCGTATTGTGGCATAAGTATCGTGATGATATCTTATTGTGAGGCCTCTGGTGATTCCCACCCCTAACCAATGGATGAATAAAGTAAAAAAAACTAAAAACATTTCACTCCAAATGGAACTTTCTCTCCCAATTGTGACCAATCACAACAGAGCAAGCCAGCTGACTAATTGGAGGAGACTAGGCCTTTCAGGAAGGCGGGGCCAAGAGCTTAGACTGAGAGTTTCCATGGAGGCGCAGCAACAATGGGCAGCATGAGAAATATGTATGTGTTTTGAACATGAAAGCATGCAAACCTTTTCTACTAGACACCAAGACCAAATATGACACTGAAAAGTATAAAATGGGTTCTTTAAACCTGTTTTACTACTAGATAGGAGAGGGGTACTTTGCAACAGCTTGAATTTTTTTTTTTTTAGTGGCACAATTGAATGCTCCATTAGTTATGACGACCTAGTAACAACCGGTTCCTGAAGGCACAAATGAGTCCTATCCAAGGTCATATGCTTTACCTTTGTTGTTTGTTAACTCACTCACGGGGAAGGTTAAATGTTGGAGGAGTTGCTGGGGAAGTTTCAAGTAATTTAAAATATACATCTTTAAAGCCTGTGTTCTCAAATTGAGTATTTCTCAGACTGAGCCAGATAATTTCACTTCAGTAGCACTTATGGGGCTTACCCACTGCTAGTACCAGCTCTACTCATCTCGGCTGCTACGTCCATTCTTTTCCTTTGCAGATTTAGTACTGCCTCATGCATGAGACGAGTATGGCTGATCGTCGTAGCGAGGCTGCAGGAAACTGCCGTGACCTAACGCGACACACAAACAGAACGTCGAAGGTGAATGGTTCTTGATTTTCGGCACGTAGCTTTTGCCACAGCCAGAAGACAAATTTTATTTCAAAAGATGCTGGAGGCAGCAAAAAACACAGCTGGCTAAACTATTTAAAAACGGCGGATATGTACAGGACACCCCGTCTGTCGCTAGCAATGACGACGCAGTGATTAGTGATGATTCTCTCCGACCAATCAGTAGTGTGCAGGTTTTCACGTCACCTTTGAGTATCACTTGGAACCTCAACAGAGGTGATACTAAAAAAAGTACCTGTTGGCAGGTACCAGGGAC
>NC_045741.1:352924-355558 GCF_008692095.1 Etheostoma spectabile | reverse complement strand
TTTTTCATAATGGAAAACCAAAAAAGGCGAGTTGAGTCCAGGCGAGTTGAACAGGTACCATGTAATAGAAAAATGCCATTATATACCATAAACTTTCCACTTTTATTCCTATATTCTGAAGATTTTTACAAGATTTTTTTCAAGATTGTATACCTAAATACATGATAATAACAGTTTAAATTGTTTTCTTGAGTGATTTCATTTATCCAATTATCACATTTCTTTTTCTGGACATTTATGCAAATGAGCAAATTTAACAAGTTAATGCCACATTTGCATATTTAAATGTCATAGTTCTGTTATACAAAAAACTATTGTTTTATCGTAAGAAATCAACTAGGGACTTTCATGAAGTTAAAAATGTTTCCCATTCACCTGTAGTGACCTACTTTACCAGTATTCACGATGGTCTACTTTAACAGCATTTCTTCATTTAAAAACAACAAAACGTGCGTGCAGACAACCTTTATAAGTGTTTTAGTTGCCTTAGGTTTAAGATTGCACTAATAATGGCTACTGGTGGGGATGGGTATTTTCAGTAATATCAACATTTGTGTTCTCGCTTTACATTTTACTCAAGGTAGTTAAAAGCCAGTGAAGTGATCCCGACTGCCTGATTGTGGCCGTTTAATAAGTGCCCCAAAAAGTAAAAACTTTAATAGGCCACGCCCCTCACACTGTGAGGTGAACTTTTTATTGCACTTCCTTATCCCTAAGCATACTATTTCCACTCCGGCCTGATGTGAACATACAGTATAACTTACAGTATCATAATTCACAGAAACCTGAAAACTTTAATGTCAATGTTGAGCCAATGGGTTGAAGATGTGAGGATTTTAATGAAGCAAAGGAGACGTCAGTACCTGGACACAACAAGCGGGAGAATCAGCATCTTCAGCATCCTCATCAGCAGCTCTCCAGGAAACTGGAAGTACTTCACCTCCTGTCAGGATGAGAAGAAGAATAAGTAATTGTAATAATTTAGGACAAGCATTAGATAGCCAGGGTACAAGCGGCCGAAATGGGTTTCCTCAGGAGGGGGGCTGGCGTCTCCCATTGAGATAGGGTAGAAGCTCCCAAGTCATCCGAGAGGAGCGCGGGAGTAGGCCGTGCTCTTCGGTCGAAAGGAGCCAGTTGAGGTGCGTTTTCGGCAATAGGGGTAAGGAGGCCTCCTGGGCGCCTCCCTAGGGAGGTTCCAGTCAAGTCCAGGTGGGAGGAGCCTCGGGGAAACCCAGGACTAGGTGGAGAGATGCTATTCCAACCTGGCGGGCACGCCAGGGATCCCAGTCGGAGATGGTTGGATGGTGGCTCGGGAAAGGGAAGTGTGGGGTCCCCTACTGGAGCTGCTTCCCCCGCGATCCGATACCGGATAAAGCGGATGAAGATGGATGGATGGATTACATAGCTAGTGAAAAGGAAATTGATGTTATTCCAAAGTAATGAACAGGAACAACACATTGTTATGATGTCTGGAGCACTGCCAGAGCCAAAAATGAGCTCTCTCACTGCAAGGTCCTAAAGAAAAAAGGAATAGGTGAGGATACATTTTTTCTATCAACAAATTAATTATTAAAAATGACCATTGACTTCATAATGAAATGAGGATTTATATATCATGTCTTGAAGTGGAAGTCATGAATAAGCTTCTGAACTATTTTCCTTTTTGACCATTAAAATGACAGGCTTTATGTGCATATTCATGAGATTTGTCTTGTGAATAAGGATAAGGACTACTGCTTTTACTCAGTGACGATACACACATACTGTACAGGTACTGAGTTCTATTTCGGACAGGCTCAGCCCTCCACAGTATATCACACCACAATTTGCTCACTGCCCAGTTCACCCACTGCAATCAACCTCTCCCGGACTTGTGGCTGTGTGTTGAGGGATTTTCTCAGGGTGCAGAATAACATGGAGGCATCTTAATCCAGCATACCCCCATTGATGAAGGGAGGATAGCAGCTCATGTGCTTCCATAGTCGGCTGGCTGATCAGAGTGGAGGAAATCGGCATTCTTTACGGCTCTAAGCCAACTTTTAAATGAATCTTCAATATTTACCTGTGTTTTACCACATCTCTGGTAATGCAACTGTTTTAAAAGATGCCAGTGAGTGGCAATACAGTGAAGAAGGGAGCGTTGGCTGCACCAGGCATCAATGGCCGCTGCCCACAATGCAATGTCGAGTTTTTCTGTCCCGTCCCTTTGATGTTCCTGGTGTGGAGTTTCATGATTCAAATGTAAATAAGGTTATGATTAAAACAATTAAATTTCTCAAAGAGCAAATAAACATCCCCCTCTCCTCCCAACCTCCACATTTGATTTTATATACAGTGCTGTCCACACGTATTCAGGCTATGTTAATGCAAAGTTCAGTGGGTGAATGCGTACTCTGGATTGGAGTAGAGTATTACACATAGAGTCCAGTAGAGGGCTCTGCCTGTACTTAAAGAACTAGGGTTACAATTAGGGATGACCGAGTACAGCATTACTGTATCTGTATCTGTATCTGTTTACCACATGAATTATGTTGTCATGGTAACAAACGTTTTGCAACAATGAATACAACAAATGTGGTTGCAATTAGGAAGTAAAATGTAATGAACAAGAGTTTTCATACTCAATATAACTTT
>NC_045741.1:351637-352260 GCF_008692095.1 Etheostoma spectabile | reverse complement strand
CAAAAGTACTTTATCCGTACCGGATACTCGTTTCAGCCGGATACTCGGATCACCCCTAGTTACAATATTGTAATTGAGTGACCTCAATGTAAATATTATGTTGAAGCGTTATGCAAAAGAAGGAATTCAGTTAGATGGCTAAGACACAAAACAACAACATAACTGCATGAAATTAAAAACACTACAGAGGGAAATTAATGACATATGTCACTGCACAGCGAAGTAGCTAATGTTAGATGCTGGCTATGTTGACAGTCATAAAAGCCCATGCTCATGCGGAGCTTTGCACCCAAATGACAGACCCATTTCCTCGGCTTATAATTACGGTAGGAACCACTAAAACACAAAACTTTGCCGTCCTCTCCAGACGCCAGACAGACACTTCCTCGGCTTAGAATTACAGTAGGAAATGCTAAAGATTCCACAACCTTGCTGTCCTTTCCACCCAACTGAAATACACACTTTACAGCCCCCTTTCATAGCTTAAAGCCCATGTTGCAAGTTAAGCAAGTTGCAAGTTCCACCACTGTTGATTATTGGGTACAAAAAGCACTCAAGATATATATATATCATTTTTAAAAATGTCTCCAAATAGTTTTAAAAGTTAGTTTTTGGTCATTTTT
>NC_045741.1:351225-351332 GCF_008692095.1 Etheostoma spectabile | reverse complement strand
CAGGGATCATGTTGTTAGTTCAGATAAGTACTGGTACACTTATCTAGATATAGGAATAAAAGGCATCCCCGAGTGTTATTTCTAAGTGTTTACCTCTAACCTCCGGT
>NC_045741.1:351090-351215 GCF_008692095.1 Etheostoma spectabile | reverse complement strand
TGCTGTTTGGCCGGTGCTTGTGTGTGTGGTGGCGAAGCTGCGGTGGAGAGCGGGTGCTGTAGGCGAGTGAGCCTCCGCTCGGGAAGCTCATACCGCGCACACTCGGGCTACTCTTCATTTATTTT
>NC_045741.1:350757-350992 GCF_008692095.1 Etheostoma spectabile | reverse complement strand
ACGCTGTCGTGGTTAGCTTACCGAAACTCTACTGCCAAAGTTGCTGGCTACACAACGTAATCCTTTAGCATCCGTACAGGCTAACTATAGCCAGTTAGCTTTGTGTGTAACGTAACAAAAATCCAACCATTTTGTAGGAGCGATGCTTACTATTCCATTCAATACAATTATGGTAGCTACAAAAGGTGCACTAATGCCACATGTATGATGTTGACAACATGGACACATATATAGG
>NC_045741.1:350393-350513 GCF_008692095.1 Etheostoma spectabile | reverse complement strand
TCAGTTGGTAGAGCGGGTGCCCATGTATAGAGGTTTACTCCTCGACGCAGCCGGCCCATGCTGCATGTCACTCCCCTTCTCTCTCCCCTTTCATCTTCAACTGTCCTGTCAAATTAAAGG
>NC_045741.1:349985-350383 GCF_008692095.1 Etheostoma spectabile | reverse complement strand
CCAAAAAATAATCTTTAAAAAAAAAAATTGTACCCACCTTCCTACCTAGCTAGCTAACCTACAGCTAACTAGCTCACTAGCTATACCAGTATGCTAGCTATAGCTATCTCTCTCTCTTTAAATAGATCTATCAATACTGTCTATCTGTCTTTATGTCTAGCTATATATAGGCTATCTATGTATATGTATGTATTATCTATAATCTGTTGCTGAACACTCTTTCTTACACTGTTGTCTTCTATCTCTCTCGTAACTCTCAATGGTCTCTCTAAGCTGGCTGGCCTATTGTCTCCCTTGTGTGACGTCATGCAATGCATTGTGGGACAAAAGCAAACCACTGTACTTTTTTGTGTTATTTTATGTTATGTGATACTTTTCAATATCATATACAGTGGATA
>NC_045741.1:346873-349967 GCF_008692095.1 Etheostoma spectabile | reverse complement strand
AGTTTGAATGTTTATTACCAACAATCAATAAGTGCAAATTCGTTGGGAAATTAAACCTGCAACATGGGCTTTAAAATGAAGGGACCACTGACGGCTACAAACTGTTGCTATGGACTGCTGCCGGCTTTGGACCGCTGTCGGCTACGGACCGCTGTCAGCTACGGCCGTTAAACACGCTGCACGTTGTAAAATGCTGTGGCCTGCTTGCCTGGTCCTCTGGTAACGTTACCAGTTATAGCTATATAATTCAATGTGAGTACACAAATGTTGAAATAACATAACATGCCTGTCCCGAGTAGCTGTGATAAATTAACATGACGCTAATGCTGACCTGTTCAGGAGGAAATGAGAAAACTCAGCGTCCTTGTGGGCTCTAAACTGTCTCAATCTTTCAATTACATCTCCAATATCCACCCGGGGTTGTTTAATCTCTGGTCATGCATGCCATTTCTTTTAGGTCAGTTAGAATCTACCTCTGTGTTCCCGTTCTTTTGATTGCTGCTTTCATGGCTGTACTAAGTACAGTATCTATCTGTAAAAATTCTGTCTATAATAATAGCCGCCTTCATAGTACATATTCACCTGTAAACTCTGTAAACCTTTAGTATATTATGTTCATTGTACACATCTGTAAAAATTCTACATATAAAGTCCCTGACAAAAGTCTTGTCGATTATCTATTTTGTAGAAACACCTGCTATTAACCTTTATTAAGACTTTTAATTAATCAATTGGTGTAAGAAATAGCTCATATGAAAAGCTAAAACCCTTCCAAATGATGTTCAATGCACTAAAATAAATGAGTTTCACTAAAAAAAGATTTATTATTTAAACAAGACAGAAAGGTCAAAATTTGGCAAGACAAAAGTTTTGTCGCCTATACATAAATTGAACAAATTTACTACAAATACTAAAATATGTCAGCAAAATAAATAGTGGTGCTGCGAGATTCAAATTTAATATCTTGTATGACTTCCATGAATTTGAAGGACTGCATCCATACGGTTTGGCAAGGATTCATACAATGTATTGTTGAAGTCATCAGGAATAGCTAGGAAAGCAGTCTTGCATGCCTCCCAGAGTTCATCAGTATACTTTGGTTTGGTCTTCCATGCTTCCTCTTTTATCCTACCCCACATATGCTCAATGATGTTCATGTCTGGTGACTGGGCCGGCCAATCCTGGAGCATCTTGATCTTCTTCGCCTTGAGGAACTTTGAAGTGGAGATGGACGTATGCGATGGAGCACCATCCTGCTGGAGAATTTGGCCTCTTTTATGGTTGGGAATATAAGAGGTAGCTAACATTTCTTGGTATTTGAGACTACTGATGTTGCCTTCCACCCTGCTGATCTCTCGCACACCCCCATACTGGAGTAACCCCAGACCATGATTTTTCCGATGGGTGAATCTTGGATCAATGCGGGCTCCTGTAGGTCTCCTGCAATATTTGCGGCAACTGTGGTGTAATTCAACTGAAAAATCCACTTTCTTCCACTTCTCCAGCGTCCATCCTTTTAGCAGGCTGTGGGCCTTGGCAAATGCCACACAGTTTTTCAATTGTCTTTTGTTTAGTGCTGGCTTCTGGGCACTGATTCGACCATGGAGGCCATTTCGAGACAGAATCCGACAAACCGTTCTGGTTGACACAGGGACTTCAGGGGACCAGGTCTGGTGGAGCTCTGCTGCAGTGGAAAATGGGCTGGCCTTGGATTTTCGAGCCAACAAACGGTCCTCTCGAGCAGTTGTCTTGCGGGGTCTGCCTGACCTGGGCTTGTCAAAAACATCTCCAGTGTCTTCAAATGTTTTTTTAATCCTCTGTACTTGACGCTGAGACACATTGAAGGTGTCTGCCACATCAGCAGTGGATCTGGTCTTCAGCCTCTTGGTAATCAAAACTTTTTATTGATTGATATCTTTATTTCGAACATGCAAGAGAAAGTGTATACAAATAAATAAAAAAATAATAAAAAGAAATAATAAAACAATGTTTAAAAACATTGGAGAGAAACATGAACAAAGTACCCTTCTTTTCTGTGTTAACATCCCTCTATTACATGTGCGAAAAGGAGTAGGAAGAAGTAAAACTTATGTACTCCTACCCCTTTTAATTCTTGCATTCCTTTAATTTACAATATCAGAATCAGAATCAGAATCAGAATCTGCTTTATTCGCCAGGTATGAGTACACATACGAGGAATTTGTCTTTGGAGCATCGTTACTCACACTGTGTTTACACATACATATCAACCAAAACAGAAATATACACACTAACATATACACAATATATACATACTCTAAACAGAAACAATATGGAGGCATGGGTGCAATGAAGAGATCAATACAATTATTTAAATGTGCGTAGTGCAAGGGTACTGGGATAAAATAGTATTATGTATTATATTACAATATAACAGTAACAGTAACATATTATAATTCTGTTGCTATATATATATATATATATATACACTACCTACACAAATACATACACATCACTATATTTTTTCTTGATAATCAAAAATTTAGTCTCAGGGTGAATCTTAGAGGTTTGCAGAGGTCTAGTTGCAGTTGATTGAAGTCTAGTGTACTGGGGTTGTTTTTATACACACCTGAGACCTAATTGATCCATTATTAGTCACAGGTGAGCTCATATGACAAGGCGACAACACTTATGTCTTTGCAAAATTGACTCAATGGGCTTTACCAAGCTGTGAATATTAGAATACTTTTTGACAGTTTTTTTTGCACTGAAACATATTACAAAAGCTGTGGGATTAAAATGAGCCATTTCTTGAAATAAATCTTGATTAGAAATATATTTCAGCGGCACTTCAGGTCAATTTGTACACAAGCAACAAGACTTTTGTCAGGGACTGTAGTAATATCCACCTGTATATTATATATTCAGTACATATCCAGCTGTAAATCTTGCTCACAACACATGTTATCTATATTTCTATAATTATAGGACAAACCCATCTGTAAAATTCTGTTTATAATATTATTCATTTCCATATATATTCACTTATGCACTTCTGAAACCATTGTATATATCCTGCACTTACTGCTATTGCACTTCTGGTTAGACCCAAACT
>NC_045741.1:345836-346863 GCF_008692095.1 Etheostoma spectabile | reverse complement strand
TGCCTTGTACCTGTACATGTGTAATGACAATAAAGTTGAATCTAATCTAATCTAAAGTTACAGCTGTAGCGGGCTGGGTTTACGTATTTACAGGTTTATCTGGCAACCCGGCCTGGCGGTCAATCTGGGCAGTTGATACCAACACACAGGCCGAAACACAAACTGACATTCTGTCACGGAACAGAAATTACAAAAGGAGAAAATCCTGGCATTAGTATTGTTGTCAGAAAAGATAGTAATTCAACTTTGCATGTTTCCTTAATATTTGATGATGCATTGGGGTCATTTTTGGATTTATTACAGTAAATATATTTCATATTGGACTTTTAAGTTAATACATTTCACAAATATAAAGGCTGGCCGGCTGGTTGGTAAGCTTGCTTGCTTTCAATGGGGCTAATTGTTTAGTGGCGCAGAAGGCATGGGGAGAGGTCTATTACGATCTTTATCATAAATATCACAATGTAGTGTAATGGGAAAATTACATAGACAATGATTTTCTTAGAGTAGTTATTCACTTATTAAAGTAAGTCTTTGTTATAAGTAAAAACCTTCACATAAGCCTCTGATAACATGTGCTTTTCCTACGACACCTCCTTTTTAATAGGGCCCCTCAGTCTCCAGGACAGCAACTAGTGTGGACGCGTTTATCACCAAATAAACAAATGGCAAAACAGATGCAGGCTCCCATGAATAGCAAAGTCAGGTTGCCCAAACTCTGGTCGAACGAACTATTCTATGAAGAATAAATAGCTTAACTTCTATGTAGAAAGACAGCTTACACACCTCTGTGGACCTACTAACATTTGACAGGCAACAGACATTGGCTTCCATTAAGTCTGAAGAATAAGATGAAGTGTTTTGTTTAGGTTCAAAGTGTTTTTCCAAACATGACAGGGTTTTTCTGTTGGGGCAGGAGAGGATATAAGCAGTTGTCTAGGGGTACGCGGACACCAGAATGTGTGGTGCCACTTGTTACTCTGTTTCATTGTGAACTGCCATTCTCGTCATTTTGTTTGATTGTTCT
>NC_045741.1:343296-345756 GCF_008692095.1 Etheostoma spectabile | reverse complement strand
AAGGTCTCTTCTTCACAACAAATTCCTCCCTCGCTGAACAGAAACTTCCATAACAGTAGGATATTATTTAACAGGATATTTAATATTTTAGGATATTAATACGATATTTATTAAACGTTAGTTTATTTTGTAATGCACAGATCCGTAGAGATCCTTTAAAAACATAAATATTAATAAATATGCCTAAGCAAGAAGTTATTTAGCTATATCTTGTTACATGCTATGTTTGCCATTTTATGGACAGAAATTATGCAAAAATATTTATTCCAGTAGTTCGAACATTTTAGAAAGAACATTCAACCGTAATCTTTGATCCGTTTTGACAGCTCTTTTGTGTATTCGATTGATCAAATGAGATCCTTGTGTGAGCCTGTCACAGTCATTTGTGTGTTTTCCTCATTCTTGTTTCCAAGCAAAGCCAATCAGATGAATTGGCTGTTCAGCAGAAACTGACAAAACCAGGCCGACAAAGGCCGACGGTGTGGGACACCCGCACAGATTAGGCTGACGGTTGGTTGCCGCTGGCTCAACTAAGACCGGAAGCCGACCATTGGCTTGGTGCATCAGGGCCTTTAGACTGCTTCGCTCCTATTAACCTTCATCAATTAATGCTAAAGATTTCTTTAGCTAAGCCATCCACCTGTCTCTTAGACCCCATCCCAACTAGGCTACTTAAAAAAGCTTCACCCTTATTCAACACTTTCTTACTAGATATGATTAATATGTCTTTATTAACAGGTTATGTACCAATGTCATTTAAAGCAGCTGTGGTTAAACCTCTTCTTAAAAAAAACCTCCCACGAACCAGAGGTCTCAGCCAACTATAGACCTAGATCTATCCTTGAAAAGGTAGTCGCTAATCAGTTATGTGATTTTCTACATAACAACAGTTTATTTTAGGATTATCAATCAGGATCTAGAGTGCATCATAGCACAGAGACAGCAATGGTGAAAATTACAAAAACCTTCAAACTACTTTAGACAAATGACTTGTCTAGATCTTAGTTATGCTGTTATAGTATTAGACTGCCGGGAGCCTTCCTTTGACACACTGACCCCTCTCTTTTTCCATCTATGTGCATTCATGGAAAACAAAACCCTTTCACGCAGGAAACATGTGTTTGTTTCCAGGGAGAGTGTAATGTAAACCACAATCTTTTTCCTTTTTTAACTATTCTTTTTGGGGCTTAAGTTAACTGGCGTTGCACGACGCTCACATTTTGTCAACTAAACTGCCACAGACTCTTGAAAGAACGATTATCTTGCAATATCCAGTACCCTATTGTTGGCTAGCCTCAACTACTAACTCTCACTGATACGTGCTGATGCAACTGACAGCTCACCTCACAAAGCTCTGTTGCCGCATCACATGACCAGCCAGCGGTTGCTTGATTTCATAAGATATCATACAAATTGGTGTGCATACATTTTCATACAATATATTATGAACCCGTTTATGAGAATGTGTTTAACTGCATGACAACCTGGTAAAACACTCCAATTCACATCACTACTTTTGCTGCTGCTTTCTGTTTGGCCCACACCTTATTTGTGTTTATTTATTATTATTGAATAATATATTATTTTTTAATGATTGTATTATACTTCATATTGTATATGTTGTACTTTGTTTCTGTTCTTTTTATTGCTATTTATTTTCTCCTATCTCCTTTATTCTTTGTAAATATGTGTGAAATCATTAATAAATTGCACCATTTGAGGCTGACTCCATCAGAATCTCATTGTGCATACATAATGCCAATAAAGTTTTGGAATCTTGAATTTTTTTTAGGAGGCGGGTAAAATATTTCTCTTAATGATTATTGCCCCACGTCATACATATTTTAAGGTGGCTTTAATCAAAAATTATATATTAATTATATAATAATGAATTAATGGACTGCCTGCATTGCTTAGCCTCTGTCTCTGATTGACATTGACATTGGCTATGCTAAAAAGCTGGAAAACAGCTTTTCAAACAACGATCCTCGGTCTTGTGAGAGGCCTGCAGACCTCCTCTCTACCTAAGGGACTATCCCCAACACTGGGTTCTCAACAAACTGGCTGACGAGCGGACCGGCTTTACTGTAAGTTTTGAACGACTCTCCCCCAACCACCTCACCACCTCACACTCCAGTCAGTCACCTTCCCCACGCACCCTGTACACTGTCACCTTCCCCACCTGTACCTGTCACCTCCCCCCTCTTACCCCTCACCTTCCCACTCACGATCTGTGAATTGGATTGCGCCAGCTCTTCCAGAGGCAGAAGGACAAAAGGCTCCTGGTCCCGACGTGTGTCACCATCCTGCCTAAAAAATCTCCTCTGCAGACCCTCGCCCCATCTTCACTCAGATCTTCAACAGATCTCTGGAGCTATCTGAAGTTCCCCTCCTGCTTCAAACGCTCAACAATCATCCCAGTCCCCAAAAAATCCTCCATCTCTGGACTAAATGACTACA
>NC_045741.1:343168-343286 GCF_008692095.1 Etheostoma spectabile | reverse complement strand
CCTGACATCTGTAGTCATGAAGTCCTATGAAAGACTGGTGTTGGCCCACCTGAAGGACATCACAGTCCCTTTGCTGGACGCCCTGCAGTTTGCCTACAGGGCTAAAAGGTCGGTGGAT
>NC_045741.1:343047-343158 GCF_008692095.1 Etheostoma spectabile | reverse complement strand
ACTTGGGACTGCATTACATCCTGCAACACCTCGACTCCCCAGGGGCTTGTGCAAGGATACTGTTTGTGGACTTCAGCTCAGCGTTCAACACAATCATCCCGGACATCCTCA
>NC_045741.1:342885-343037 GCF_008692095.1 Etheostoma spectabile | reverse complement strand
CTCCCAGCTCACTGTGCCAGCCTCCACTTGTCAGTGGGTCAAAAACTTTCTGGAGGAGGCAGCAGGTGAGGCTGGGGAACATCACATCCAGCACACTATTAGCACTGGCGCCCCCCAGGGGTGTGTGCTCTCCCCACTGCTTTTCTCCCTCT
>NC_045741.1:342678-342801 GCF_008692095.1 Etheostoma spectabile | reverse complement strand
ACGGTGATGAGTTGGCCTACAGACGGGAGGTGGATCAGCTGGCTCTCTGGTGCAGTCAAAACAACCTTGAACTTAACACGCTCAAGACTGTGGAGATGATCGTGGACTTCAGGAAGAGACCCC
>NC_045741.1:342499-342668 GCF_008692095.1 Etheostoma spectabile | reverse complement strand
CCCCATCACCATACTCAACAGCCCTGTGTCTGCTGTGGAATCCTTCAGGTTCAGCACTGTACACCAAAACCAACAGACTCAGGAACAGTTTCTACCCACAAGCCATCTCTCTGATGAACAACTGACTTCTTACCGTCAGGGTCAGGTTCAATTCTGGTCAATAACCCAG
>NC_045741.1:342400-342489 GCF_008692095.1 Etheostoma spectabile | reverse complement strand
CTCTACAGCACCTGTTCACTGGTTCCACCATTATTTTTGTTATTGCCACTCTTCATTATAACCCCAACCGGCCCGTCAGACGCCGCCTA
>NC_045741.1:342205-342328 GCF_008692095.1 Etheostoma spectabile | reverse complement strand
GCTCTGGAGGAAACTACTAGAACTGTTGGGTCCTTGTAAATTCTGGAGTGTGGTCAATCTGTATGGTGTCTTGAGATAACTCTTGTAATGAATTGATACTATAAATAAAATTGAATTGAATTG
>NC_045741.1:341987-342138 GCF_008692095.1 Etheostoma spectabile | reverse complement strand
ATTCATCAGTCTCATTCTCATATCTCACTTATTATTTATTATTTACTATTTACTCATCTCTCTTATTTGTCATTCATTCATCATTCTCATTTTCTATTTCAGAACTGTTCATACTGTTCATATTGTAATATAATAACATAATACTATTTAT
>NC_045741.1:341698-341898 GCF_008692095.1 Etheostoma spectabile | reverse complement strand
TGTATATATTGTGTGTATATATTAGTGTGTATATTTTTTTGTTTTGGTTGTTTTGTGTTTAAGCACAGTGTGAGCAACAATGCTCCAAAGAAAAATTACTCGTATGTGTCCTCATACTTGGCGAATAAAGCTGATTCTGATTCTGACAGGTCGGCGTGTAGCCCCGCCTTAAAGCAGGGGTTCTCAACCTTTTGCAAGCT
>NC_045741.1:341543-341688 GCF_008692095.1 Etheostoma spectabile | reverse complement strand
AAAGCTGGTTCATTGCAGTTGGGGCCCTAGTTCCCTACGCACTACGAACAGCGGCGGCCATGCGCATGCGTGATTCATTTGCAGCCTGGACTAGGGTGACCACCTGCTAATAAGCCCAAGGGGGGACAAGTGGTATGTTTCTGAG
>NC_045741.1:340223-341518 GCF_008692095.1 Etheostoma spectabile | reverse complement strand
GGAACATGTGGGACACTGCCTGGCCGCAGCGGTGCCCACACCCCACGGGCAGAAGCACTAATACTGGTTACCCATTTCTAAATTTACACCTAACAGGGTATATTATAATGCCCTGATGCCCCTGAAAATGGGTAACTGCGATGTAAGCTCATGAATAGGCCAACCAATGTTGTATTTTTTCGAAATAAAGATTAAATTTGAACATTCATACAATATAATTGACAGATTGCATTCACTTACGATTACTTTAGCTATTTAGGTTTATATTTCCTTACAATTTATTCACTTAAATACATTAGAATATACCAAATTTATAGCTAACAGGAAGTGTTGTTGCTCAAACACCACAGGAACAGTTTTTTAAACCAAAGAGTCTGCACAGTTGCCTTGTATCCCACCTTCTCTGTTTAACGGAGGAGGGGGGGCCTCAGACCTGCTCAGATTCGGATCATTTTCCATTTTGACTTGTGGAAAGCGCGTTCCTAAAAGTCCCTTAACAGTGTTGGTCGCACATGTGCGGTGCGCTGTCATGGACAACGAATCGGAAGGGATTTTAAACTATTTGGCTGATTGAAAGGTCATTATTTCGCTCATCTGCTGATAGTGACGTTAGACGTCAGAGGAGACGAAATCGTTCAGATCACGTCATCTCCAGTCTGTTGTAATTAAATATCAGCATCAAGATCTCATGTTAGAACATTTTGGAGCTACAATTTGAAACTAGCGCCTGTCCTAATGATATGTGGGTCTGATTATATTTTATTAAATCGAATCGCACACAGAGTTTTGGGCAAATCGTTCTGAAGTCGGCTGCGAAAAACGGTCCGACGTTACCGCAGCTTTTTGTCCCCCCCCCACCCTACCGGCTGCTAGCCCGCCAGCTCTGCGTCTACTTACAGGCGCAGTTCATCCCGAACGATTGTTCGTTGCGCCGGGCTCAAGATAGAGCGACCAACTTTTTTTTTGGAGCAAGCATTGATTATGCGGACTCACACACCAACAACTTGCTGTTCCCCCGGTTCACGAATTTTGTCATCCCGGCATTTGGTGATAAAATGTGGATTGGGCCTATCAACACGCGCTGTCGCGCGCACTGAACATGTGTAACTGCTGATGTAAGCTCATGAATAGGCCAACCAATGTGTATTTTTTTTCTAAATAAAGATTAATATTTTGAACATTCATACAATATAATTGACAGATGCACTTCCACTTACGATTTACTTTAGCTATTTATTTTTATATTTCCTTACAATTTATTCACTTTAAATACATTATAATATAAAATTATAGGA
>NC_045741.1:340024-340185 GCF_008692095.1 Etheostoma spectabile | reverse complement strand
TTTAAACAAAAGAGTCTTCCCAGTCTTCCTTGTACCCACCTTCTCTTTTTAACTGATGATGGGGGGGCCTCAGACTGCTCAGATTCGGGCTCTTTCTCCATTATTTGAATTGGAAAGCGCGTTCCTAAAAGTCCCTTCCCAGTGTCTGGTATGCACGTGCG
>NC_045741.1:339612-339823 GCF_008692095.1 Etheostoma spectabile | reverse complement strand
CTGTTCCAGCTGATATGTGGGTCTGATTATATTTTATTAAATCGGAATCGCACCACAGAGTTTTTGTCACCTCCTGTTCTGAAGTCGGCTGGAAACTGTCCGACTTTACCGCAGCTTTTTGTCCCCCCCCCACCCTACCGGCTGCTGCCGCCGGCTCTCGTCTACTTTACAGGCGCAGTTCATCCCGAACGAGTTGTTCGTTTGGCTGCCT
>NC_045741.1:339344-339597 GCF_008692095.1 Etheostoma spectabile | reverse complement strand
AGCGACCAACTTTTTTTTTGAGCAAGCATTGATTATGCGTGACACGGTCTCAATTTGCGGGACGTATGAATTGGGCTTCAAACGCTGTGCGCGCACGCGCTACGCGGGACGGGTGGTCACCCTAGCCTGGACGCGGAGGGGTGTGTGTCTTCTCTCTGCTCTGACTGCAGGCTGTGCCTGCTGCGCGAGGCTACTGCTAACTGTGAGTGCTTTTGGACGGGAGAGGGGCTCACGGCAGCTCCCGTGGTTGAGC
>NC_045741.1:339125-339334 GCF_008692095.1 Etheostoma spectabile | reverse complement strand
TCACCTCCCATCCTGTAGTCTACTCGCGCCCCCCCGGGAGAGAGTCCACGCCCCCCCGGTTGAGAACCATTGCCTTAAAGCATCCGTAGCTTCATTGTCAATTTTTAAATAAATGGGCACTAGGGATGAGCGAGTACAGCATTATCTGTAGCTGTATCTGTATCTGTTTACCATATGAATTATCTGTATCTGTACTCGGACTGGGCGGG
>NC_045741.1:338945-339042 GCF_008692095.1 Etheostoma spectabile | reverse complement strand
TTTAAGCATGCAATTGATATGGGTTGATCAGAAATTGTTATATTTATTGCTGATTAGATGATGAGATTAGATGCTGTTTCTCAGATCTGCATTGACT
>NC_045741.1:338824-338935 GCF_008692095.1 Etheostoma spectabile | reverse complement strand
CAGCTGACGGTTAAAAAAATATATATATCTGACTGACGGCAGAGACGCAACGCGAGTCGCATTTAAACCAAGCAGCAAGTCTGAAACCCACGTTCACCAGAAATCTACTGG
>NC_045741.1:338484-338727 GCF_008692095.1 Etheostoma spectabile | reverse complement strand
TTGTGGCGACTTTTTACTTCTACTCCTTACATTTTAACACAAATATCGGTACTTTCTATTCCTTACGTTTTATAAAATTGGCTCGTTACTTTCGTTTTTTACAAGAGGTTGTCATGCCGGAAAATAGCGCGGACACACGCCACACACCGCGAGCGGGTGCACGCCGCGTGCCACACGGAGAAAAAGTGAGAGAAAAGAAAAAGAAAGCTGTCTGGAGGATAATCAGCTGAGATTGTGTGTGTG
>NC_045741.1:338128-338364 GCF_008692095.1 Etheostoma spectabile | reverse complement strand
GTTAGCTAGTTTGCACGTTGATCTTAATGAAGCATCAACAGTTTCACCAGCTTTATTCCCATGAGTTTTTTTTTTTTATACCGAACTTCAGATACTGTAATTCAATTGACGAGTGGATGGAAACTTAGCTAGAGAGAAGTTGTCTCCGTCTGTGTGTAACAGACACACCTGGGGCGAAGTTGGAAACTAACTTTAATCCAGTCCTAATCTAGTCCTCAACTTTCACATCATTTCAC
>NC_045741.1:338004-338118 GCF_008692095.1 Etheostoma spectabile | reverse complement strand
GTTATTATTGTTTACGTCATCAATACCATATTCAATCTAAATGGATTGGAATACATCTACTAGGGATGAGCCGAGTACTCGGCTGAAACGAGTATCCGGTACGGATAAAGCACT
>NC_045741.1:337798-337893 GCF_008692095.1 Etheostoma spectabile | reverse complement strand
AGTCACAACGCCTCTCCCTTACACTATTCTATGATAGGCTAGTCCCAGCGCCCCTCCCATACACTATTATGTGATTGGCTAGTCCCAGCGCCCCT
>NC_045741.1:337709-337788 GCF_008692095.1 Etheostoma spectabile | reverse complement strand
ACAGACTCCTTCTGTTGCTGAGTGCCCCTCACTCACACACGGGACACGGAGAAGTGAACAGCTCTCCCCTTCTGGTCCG
>NC_045741.1:337574-337699 GCF_008692095.1 Etheostoma spectabile | reverse complement strand
TCTGTTAATATTTAGGGTTTCTTCAAGCTTCAGGTTTGTTTTATTCTTCAGTTTGAACTAGTACCTAGCAACCAGGAGACTTATGGTAACCGTGGAGTTGGTTCAGACATAGAGCTTGGTAGAAT
>NC_045741.1:337431-337564 GCF_008692095.1 Etheostoma spectabile | reverse complement strand
TTGCATCTCTGCCGTCGGAGTTTTTTTTATTTTTTTTAAACTGCCTGCTGGCTCTAACCAGTTTTTTTGAATGTTTGAAACTTTCTTGCTGTGTTTTATAAAAAAAATAAAAGGGAGTTGCGGTATAAATGAA
>NC_045741.1:336920-337146 GCF_008692095.1 Etheostoma spectabile | reverse complement strand
ATTCATTCAATCATCCAAAGGCACATTATGTTTACTAATCTGATATCATTTTAAAAAAATAACTAGAAAAACACTGCCAAACCTATTTGCAATTATGTCAGCACATAATGTAATCTGAAAACTGCTGCTCTGGTTAAAAAAACAATGCAACTGATCTCAGCTGGGATACTGTCCATAATGGAGTGCAATGGAAATTTCTAAGTGACCCCAAACTTTTGACCGGTAG
>NC_045741.1:336763-336893 GCF_008692095.1 Etheostoma spectabile | reverse complement strand
GGCACAGACACTCACGCATACCTGGTGGGAAAATAAAAAAGAACCAATAAAAAAAAAATTGATAGAAAAATTAAAAGTTATATTATTGAGTATGAAAACTCTTGTTCATTACATTTTACTTAATAATTGC
>NC_045741.1:336554-336686 GCF_008692095.1 Etheostoma spectabile | reverse complement strand
ATTGATCTGAAGCTTGATGCTGTCATGTAAATAGTTTTCTAATCAGCAATAAATATAATAACTTCTGATCAATCCATATCAATTGTATGCTTAAATAACATACCGGTTAAAGCCCCGCACATTTCAAGAGAA
>NC_045741.1:336158-336504 GCF_008692095.1 Etheostoma spectabile | reverse complement strand
CACTCCGAGTACGGATCCGGATACAGATAATTCATGTGGTAAACAGATACAGATAATGTTGTACTCGCTCATCCCTAGTTGTTGACAATATTCACATGGTTTAACTTCACCAACAAGACTTAAAGCTTAGGATAATATAAAACATGTTTGATTTTGTTGAAACATCAAAAAGGGAAAAAGACTGACTCATACTGAGTTTTATGACCCCAACTCTAGCAAGAATCTCATGATTTCAAGTCATTTGGTGTAAGGGTGGCATAACTCTCCTCCATTCGTCTTTTAGTCACCTGTGATGGGAAAATTACATAGACAATGATTCTCTACATAGGCAAGGACTGCTTATCTG
>NC_045741.1:324999-336133 GCF_008692095.1 Etheostoma spectabile | reverse complement strand
AAGAAGCATCAACAGTTTCACCGCTTTATTCCCATGAGTTTTTTTTTTATACCGAACTTCAGATACTGTAATTCAATTGACGAGTGGATGGAAACTTAGCTGAGAGAAGTTGTCTCCGTCTGTGGTGTAACAGACACACCTGGGGCGAAGTTGGAAACTAACTTTAATCCAGTCCTAATATGTCCTCAACTTTCACATCATTTCACTGGAGTTATCGTATTATTGTTTACGTCATCAATACCATATTCAATCTAAATGGATTGGAATACATCTACTAGGGATGAGCCGAGTACTCGGCTGAAACGAGTATCCGGTACGGATAAAGCACTTTTGCCGAGTACAAGTATTATCCGAGTAATGCGAGTCAATATCTGTACTCGGATTCAATGAAATTCTCCATTGACTGTGTCTCCGTTCTGTGATAGGCTAGTCACAGTGCCAGTCACAACGCCTCTCCCTTACACTATTCTATGATAGGCTAGTCCCAGCGCCCCTCCCATACACTATTATGTGATTGGCTAGTCCCAGCGCCCCTCCCTACACAGACAGACTCCTTCTGTTGCTGAGTGCCCCTCACTCACACACGGGACACGGAGAAGTGAACAGCTCTCCCCTTCTGGTCCGCGGGGCTTTTTCTGTTAATATTTAGGGTTTCTTCAAGCTTCAGGTTTGTTTTATTCTTCAGTTTGAACTAGTACCTAGCAACCAGGAGACTTATGGTAACGTGGAGTTGTGTCAGACATAGAGCTTGGTAGAATGCTACTCGTGTTGCATCTCTGCCGTCGGAGTTTTTTTTATTTTTTAAACTGCCTGCTGGCTCTAACAGTTTTTTTGAATGTTTGAAACTTGTGCTGTGTTTTATAAAAAAATAAAAGGGAGTGCGGTATAAATGAATAATATTACAAATAAGTACACACAAACACATTCAACCCCCCGCCCCCTCTCTCTCTCTCTCCTCTCTCTCTCTCTCTCTCTCTATATATATAAAATATATAGATATATCACATACCGGTCAAAAGTTTGGGGTCACTTAGAAATTTCCATTGCACTCCATTATACAGAATCCCAGTGATCTGAGTGGGGGGGCTGATCTTTAATGCAATATCTACATTACCCATTATCACCACATTCATCAATCACTCCAAAGGCACATTATGTTTACTAATCTGATACATTTTAAAATAACAAAAAACACTGCCAAACCTATTTGCACATGTCAGAATAATGTAATCTGAAAACTGTGCTTGGTTAAAAAAACAATGCAACTGATCTCAGCTGGGATACTGTCCATAATGGAGTGCATGGAAATTTCTAAGTGACCCCAAACTTTTGACCGGTAGTGTATATAATATCTTACTCACTCACAGGCACAGACACTCACGCATACCTGGTGGGAAAATAAAAAAGAACCAATAAAAAAAAAATTGATAGAAAAATTAAAAGTTATATTATTGAGTATGAAAACTCTTGTCATTACATTTACTTAATAATTGCAACCACATGTGCTGTATTATTGTTGCAAAACTTGTTATATACTGTAGGCCATAGTTTGGTACCTGACAACACCATTGATCTGAAGCTTGATGCTGTCATGTAAATAGTTTTCTAATCAGCAATAATATAATAACTTCTGATCAATCCATATCAATTGTATGCTAAATAACATACGTTAAGCCCCGACCATTTCAAGAGAACCCGACACACTTCCGGGTTAAATCTGACCACTTCCGGTGTAGGCCCCGCCCACTCCGAGTCGGATCGGATACAGATAATTCATGTGGTAAACAGATACAGATATGTTGTACTTCATCCCTAGTTGTTGACAATATTACATGGGTAAATCACAACAAGACTTAAAGTCAGGTAATATTAAAACATGTTTGATTTGGTTGAAACATCAAAAAGGGAAAAAGATGACTCATACTGAGTTTTATGACCCCAACTCTAGCAGAATCTCATGATTTCAAGTCATTTGGTGTAAGGGTGGCATAACTCTCCTCCATTCGTCTTTTAGTCACCTGTGATGGGAAATTACATAGACAATGATTCTCACATAGGCAAGGACTGCTTATCTGTGTGTTTATTCACTTCCTACGCATTCGTAAAAGTAAATCTGTGCTTAGGTTAAATCACCACAATGCCTCTTAACATGTATCTCCATATTCACCCTTGCCTCATAAACGACGTATCTGCTTCCTACGACACCTCCTGTTTAGGGCTCAGTCCCCAGGGACAGCAACCAGTGTGACTCTGTTTATCACCGGAATAAACAAATGGTAAAAGTTCAGGCTGCCCAAACTTAGGTCAGAATGGAACTAATCTAGGAAAAGATAATCTCTAACTCTAAGTAGAATGACAGCACCGGCCATCTGCTGACGCATAATCATAGGACAGAGACAGCAGCTGGCTCCGTCAAGTCTGAGAATGAGATGAAGTGTTTTGTTAGGTTCAAAGTGTTTTCCCAAACATGATAGGGTTTTTCTGTTGGGGCAGAGGAGGATATAGGAGCTGTCCAGTGTTACACGGCACCAGAATTGTGGTGTCACTCTGTTACTCTGTTTCATTGTGAACTGCCATTCTCGTCATTTGTTTGATTGTTCTCTCGAGAAAATAATTAAACTCTTTCACCGATATCCAAACTTACATCAGTCGCAGCTTCTTTATTTTGTCAACAAGGTTCTTCTTCATTTTACAAATTCCTCCCTCGCTGAACAGAAACTTCCACAACAAACTTGGCGTTGTCGGCAGGATTTCAAGGAGGGATCAGATCGGGACTCCGCTGGTGACCTGATGACAGGCAATCCAGGGATCTGAGGATCACCTGCCTCTAAACCTCGCCAAAACATCTTTGAGAGAAAGAGGGTCAGAACCGCGGAGGGCTCGCTGATTCCACTATGAAATCCAAACGAAAAGGAAGCAATTTCAAACAGCGGGGGTAAGTTAGAATTTCAATTTTCAAACAAAATTTGAATTGGATATTGAGACACTGTGTGAGACAAAGACTGACCAAGGTTTTCACTGGGATTATTTGGTGAAAGTTTTATCTTTTGTTTTGGGAAATTTTAGGTTTTTACAAAAACAAGAGAAAAAGGGTTTTATTCGTGGGTTTAAACATCCAGGTTGTTGAACAGAATAAACCACTAATTTGACATCATTTCATCAAACACAGGAATAGGACGGGGTGACGAGTAGATTTTATGACAAAAAAATCTATCACAGATAAACAGTTATTGTAGCTTAAAGTAAGTTACAGCTGTTTGCAGGTTTTCCCGCAAAGTTTACCGAGAACTAAACTGGGCCGTATAGTGACGATTATACGTAAAGAAGTACTTCGGCTGCTTGTTTAACTATTTTTCCTAGGGAAGAAATGGGCAACAAGAGCACAAGGTCACACGTTCCCTCAGGTCCAGTGGTTGATGAAATGGTGAAAAGATATGGTCCACAAACCTTAGATTGTTTGGTTTATTGGACCACTAAGCATGGCTTCCCTGAAAATGGCTCTTTGAGCACAGGGAAACTTAGGATGCTAAAACAAGATTTAGAAGAAGAAGAAAAATTACTCAGAGAGGGTAAAACAATTAGCACCCAGGATTTAATTCAAATAGAGATATATATAGATAGAGAGGCGTTTGTAAGTCTTAACAAAGCTTTTCAAAGCCCTCCAACCTTAGGTTTGCCAAACCCTAAACTTCCATTCACTCAGACAGTGGGTGGACATTTGGGCTGCATGACGTTTGTTCTCTTGCAGCCTCACGGTGACAGGCTTAGGCCTGTGGCCTATTTTTGCTTCATTAACATTGTTAGTGCCACATGTAGTTTCTCTGATCCTTTTGGAGAACGACCTTCACATTTGTCTGCAGCACGATATCTATGGTATCACACATGTCTGCTTGATATGCCTAATGTCACTGTTAAACATTTTACAGTGCTTAACCCTGCTTCTCTTATGCCTATGCCAGGAAAGGGAAAGCCGCATGACTGTTTGGCTGAGTTGCAACACACCTGTGCTCCGCGCACAGATCTGACTGACACACCGGTGCCAAACTCAGATCTGGTTTTGTATGTGGATGGGTCAGCCTCACGCTGCCCTGACACCGGACAGGGACAGGTAGGGTTTGCTGTAGTATCAGACTCAGAGACCTTAATTGCTAAATCTCTTCCCAAACACTTCTCTATGCAGGCGGCTGGACTCATTGCTCTCACTGAAGCATGTAAACTGGCTGAAGGTTCGTCTGTTACGACCTACACAGACTCCAGGTACGCCTTTTGGGGTTGTACATGATTTTGGGGCATTGTGGAAACACCGAAACTTCCTAAAGTCTTATGGTAAGCCCATTTTGCATCACCAATTGATCAGTGATCTTATTTCCATCTTAGCTAGGCTAATACAAATGTTCTGCACACACACAGTGCAGCTGACTGATCTTTCACTTACAGAATCAGTAGCTGCCGAATACAGTGGAAAAGGGCAGAGTGCACCTTTAAAGAGGATGTCTGGCAGGGGCCGGATCCAACACCTTGCCTTCCACACCATTTGTTCACACGTTTTGCAAAGTTGGCACATGGGCCCATGGGACCATGTGTCAAAGGGGCGAGTGCTATTATTGTTAACAACAACATGGTACACAAAGGCCTTCACACCATTTGCAGAAAAGGAAAATTTTGTAAAGCGGGCATTTGGACATATCATGATGGAATTTGTTGATCTCACACCGTCACAGGTGAAAAAGTTTTGTTTGATGATGGTTGGTCAAAATGGGTGGAGGTGTTTCCCGCTTCAAAACAAACTGCTTCAGTGTTAGCAAAAGCTCTAAATGACAGAAATTATTATTAATTATATAATTATATAATTTAAATTATATATAAGTCGGTTGTCAAGTGATAACGGCACGTTAAGAACAAAACTATGTACATGTGAATGAGGGTAAGAACGCGCAGTAACCTCAGTCCTTTTGAAATTCTCTTCGGCAGACCACCCAGTGTGGGGGTTAGAAGCTTCTAGAGCACCCCTTCCCTCATCAGCTCTGTGCGAGCATGATATGTTAGAGTAGTGTGTACAACTGTCTTCTGCTCTCTCTGCCATAAGAATCCAGGTTTCTGCTGCCCTGCCCCACCCAGCTGAAGGACCGCTCCACACGCTGAAGCCAGGAGATTTTGTGGTCATAAGAAACTTCAGGAGGGAAAACTGGCAATCCAAACGCTGGCAAGGTCCCTTCCAGGTTCTTCTGGTCACCCACAGCAGTGAAGGTTGCTGAGAGGGCTCCGTGGATCCACGCATCACACTGCAAGAAGGTTCCAGGACCAGGGGACAAGCCAGTCCCGCCAGACACCCGGAAGTCCGTGGCCTGACAGATGGCGTTCTGTGTCACTAACGTTGCAACACAACACACACCAGAAATGAGGCAGTGGTAAAGACTGACTCCGACGGTGTGTCACGTGCTGGTGGACGAACCTCTGACACCAGAAGAAATCCATGGCACCAGAAGCAAGACCGCCTGATCTACAGCCCAGTACTGCATCGCCCAGCCACCCACACACGCACAGCACACCCTGAAGGGCGCAGCACTCGCTGTGACAATGGAAGAACACAGGAAGAGGAAAACATGGTGTATGACACAAATGTATTCTTGTTCTCTGTTTTCTGTCTGTGTTTGTGGGGGTAGCATTTTTGTTGTTAGACAGATATGATAGAGATAAATCTGACATAATTTATTCTAACACCACTTCTTCTCCCATTAATGTTACTACAGACGTATTGATGCACAATACACACGCACACTCAGTTTTCAGTCATCAAAGGGTTAAAATGAGCAGAGCGCTCTCCACCTTTCTCTAAATAGTATTGGAAAACAGGGGTAAACTTATATAAACAAATATATATATATGTTTATATTAAATATTATATATAAATATAAACAAAGCAATAACCTTAAGACAACAGACTTCATGGTAGTAGCTGATGCATCAACTACCTTTCTGTTGTAACCATGCGATCACTTTCAGTCCGAAAATGACAAAATCAACTCAAATGATTAACATTGTGTAAAATAAATGAGTTCTTTCTTCTGACAAAGACAATGCATTCATATTCCAACGTATGACTAGGCTCAATCAGCAAATTTACACGCGATGTAGGGATCAATGATTAATGTTGATTAATGATTAATTGTTTCCCCACTCACAGAAACGGGCTTCACCCATAAAACCACTCGTGCTAAACCTAATTAACTATTTGTGCACTGACTGCATTTTACTTTAAGAGCTTAATGTAAAATGATGAGTTACAGTAGCAAATTTGTTTCAGGAATTCTTCCATGGTAGGGTTTAGTTAATAACGCACATGATATTGATAAGATACATAAAAGTTTGGAAAATCTGACCGCCGTCATGTTTGCGGGGTTCAGCGATTTTCCTAAAGCCTTGTGGGCTATGCGTAACATGTACTTCAGAACCAGATGGTCTAGTTACTGAGCAGTCAGGCTCGTCATGTATTAGGTGACAATGCTGGCATTAATCCCAGACATTGCAGGTAACCTCACTGACACCGTCCATCAGCTAAACCACCTCGCCACTAGTCGTAGGGCTCAAGATGTCCCTCACACTTATTCAGGGGGCGATTGGGGCGCTTGGATATTTGGGGAGGGGTGGAAGGCTTGGATGGGGAATATTGTGATTCCAGTAATCTCTGTGATCTGTTTCTGTTTTTGAAGTATTTGTTGTATTATCCCATTAATATGAATGATTATTTCCTTTGTTTTCTCTTGAGAAAGTTCAGTATCAAGCCTTACAACTCCAAGATGATGGTCCTGAAGTGTTTCATTTGCCCTCTTACCATGAGGACGGTTGCAGCTCGGACTCAGCTTCCGACTTTGAGTAATTCCTGATTCATAGAATGCATTTGACTCCTCATCTTTCTTTTAGACTAGATGTAGTGGTAGCTTGTGTCCAGAGGCTTAAATCCCTCACAGAAAAGTGTTTTCCTTTTCTTTTTATTGCATGTATGCTCTTGGTAATTTTCAAATGTATGATGATTAAGGTTGTAATCAAAAGTGGGGAATGTGATGGGAAAATTACATAGACAATGATTCTCTACATAGGCAAGGACTGCTTATCTGTGTGTTTATTCACTTCCTACGCATTCGTAAAAGTAAATCTGTGCTTTAGGTTAAATCACCACAATGCCTCTTAACATGTATCTCCCTATTTCACCCTTGCCTCATAAACGACGTATCTGCTTCCTACGACACCTCCTGTTTAGGGCCCTCAGTCCCCAGGGACAGCAACCAGTGTGACTCTGTTTATCACCGGAATAAACAAATGGTAAAAGTTCAGGCTGCCCAAACTTTAGGTCAGAAATGGAACTAATCTATGGAAAAGATAAATCTCTTAACTTCTAAGGTAGAATGACAGCACCGGCCATCTGCTGACGCAATAATCATTAGGACAGAGACAGCAGCTGGCTCCGTCAAGTCTGAAGAATGAGATGAAGTGTTTTGTTTAGGTTCAAAGTGTTTTCCCAAACATGATAGGGTTTTTCTGTTGGGGCAGAGGAGGATATAAGGAGCTGTCCAGTGTTACACGGCACCAGAATTGTGGTGTCACTCTGTTACTCTGTTTCATTGTGAACTGCCATTCTCGTCATTTTGTTTGATTGTTCTCTCGAGAAAATAATTAAACTCTTTCACCGAATATCCAAACTTTTAATCCAGTCTGCAGCCTGTCTTTATTTTTGTTTCAACAAGGTCTCTTCTTCATTTTACAAATTCCTCCCTCGCTGAACAGAAACTTCCACAACACACCACAGTGTAGTCTTTATTTCTAAATGTAATAATCTGGGGTATCATATTTTGTCCGACTGGAAGCATGGAATTGTCACAAACACTGTAGTATTATTATATTGTGATATCATAGCTATCTTACATCTTATTATTATCAAACCTTGAAATAAGTAAGATTTGGCTGTCTAAACCTACAGTAGGAAATCTTTGTCATTTACTACTACTGAGGAGGGATGAGCACCTACCATGGCTATTAGGCTGCCACCCCAGTAAAGTATTGATCTGATGATTAATAAACATCTTAAAGTTGTGTATTGTATAGACCTGATGGAAGTGAGTGTGAGGTTAGGGATGTCAGGGGAGATTCAAGGATGATGAATTGAGGGGCTGCAGGGTTATACGGGTGCATAATGACAGCTAAAGAGCTTTTCTGTTGGGCATTAAGCAGAGAGAGCTTAGTTTGCTGTGTAAGAGCAGGATCAGCACTCACATACAGCCCACAGAGAAGGTTTGTCAAAACTCTGCTCATCTTGCACTCATACATACGAGTTGGTGTGTATTTTCCTGAATGTGTGTGTGTTGTTTGTGGTACATGAGACAAATGCAGCTGTACTCAAAGGACCAGTAAACAGAGCAGCCACAAGTTGAGAGGTTTTACCAGTCAAGTCAACAAAATGAGGTGTCAGAATGTAACAAACCAGAATCATTGGAACAAAATATACAAGTTTTACTCTTAACATTAATTATCCACTCATCTATCCATCATAATTATTAATAAAAAAAAGCATATTCTTCCTTGTTCAGATACAAATTACAATTATAAACAAGAAAAATGACCTGGCTCAATTAAATACACACAGGGGTTTTGCTGCTACAGCCTTACACGTTTTGGTATGACCGCTATCACATGATAGTAAATGTTAGTTTGTCTCGCTATGCCAGACCTACCTCCACAGCACACCAAAAGAGGGCCTGACTAGTCCACACAACATTCCGTAATAGGAGAAAATGTGATCTGTTTTTTTGGCTTTCTTTAAAACAATCTTCTTTACTTGTGCTACTAAGTTTTGGCTACCTCCATTTTCAATTGTCATTGATCGTCAAGGTAACCACAGCCTCACTTTAAACATGTTGGTAAATATGAACAGAAAAAGGGAGGGGGACATTTTTTTTCGCTTTTCTTTTTGCTAATACTTACTTATACTATACTTTGACTTGATACAATTTTGAATACAGGATTGTTTACTAGTTAATGAATATTTTAATAGTGTGTTATTACTGATTTTACATGATTTGATGATTTGTATAGTTCTACCATTTACAATAGTAAGACAGTGGGAGGCTAGCTTAAGTCAAACCACTAATACTGCTGCTGCTGCTGCTTATGTAATCAGCGTTATAAATCTCTGACAGACCTATAAAGCCCATGCAGAACCACAAAGAGAGATGAAGGGTTGATTTACATTTGACTTTTGGTCAAAACAACTTTCAGGAACAATCACCATTGTGTTTCAGGCTGAGCTTTACTCACAAAGTAACCACACAGTTACAGTAGATGCTTTCTGTACAAAAGTGCTTTGACAATATCCTTTTGTTAACAAGAACTGCTGCAGCTAGAAAAAATACTGCAACCCTCTATTGTACAATTTAAAATTCTAATTTATTTCCAACCATTTTACTTTTTTGACATCATTATTGTTTGGTGGGGTTATGGAATAAGTAAGAAATATGTGAATGAACAAGGATATAAGCAAATGTTAAAAGTACTGCACACTAACAAAATCTTTAACTAATCTTTAACTTCTAGTTTCTAGGTGAACTAGTGAACTAGGAGCTACTGTAGCCAATTACAGTTTGTATTTACTCTGCTTCTATTTTCTTAAAATGCCTACACTCGCAGCCCACTCTTGTATTTTTTTTTTGACAATATGTTTATTGCAGATCAATCTTGGGTACAGACCACCTTTGTTCATACAAGCAACATAACTTTTCTGTTTTCTTATCCATACAATAACATAACAGCAACATCAATAACAACAACATCAACAACAATGAGCAGCAACAAAAATGTACAAATTGTAGTTATATGACGGTACATTATGGTGAGACACCTTAGCAAATATCAAGACTTAGTTACAAGAACAAAAAGCAAACCTGAGTCAATCACACCGCTACCCCCCCAGACCAAGTGTTTTAAAATTGGACCCCATGCCCTGTCAAATACACTTTTCCGCCCTGAATTTGTGAATCTGAGCTTCTCCAGATGGAGGACCTCGCCCAGCTCTCTTAACCACATCTCAAATGAGGGCGCTACCTCAGACTTCCATAGTCGCTAAAAATTCTTTTAGCCTGAACATCGGCCATTTGTCCCTGCCAGAGTTCACAACAGTGTCATTTGTAGACCCCAGAATGGCAACCAGGGGGTTGGGCTTCAACTGCTTGTTTAAGGCTTTTGAGAAGAATCAAATACTGAAGACCAGAATGAGAAAAGGTTAGGGCAAGTCCAAAACTGGTGCGTGAGGGTGCCCTCTTGAGTCTTACACTTATTACATAATGCAGAAACACTGGCAAACATCTTGCTAACTTTAACTTTTGAGTAGTGGAGCCTGTGTATTACTTTGAATTGTATTAGATTATGTCTCACATTCACTGAACACTTATGAATGTTTGCAAGACACGATTCCCAGAATTCCTGAGTGAGGGGCACCCCTGGTTCTGTCTGCCATTCAGTTCTTGACCTATCTGTGCTAAATGTTTCATGGCTGATCAGTATCCAGTATAAGACTGCCACTGCTCCTTTGCGGGCTGGCTGGACCTCAATTATATTTTCGAGTGTGCGGTGCCGTGGTAGGTCTGAAGATTCAGACAGGCTAGATCTTATAAAATGCCGGATCTGCAGATATCGGAAAAGGTGTGAGGCTGGGAGGCTGTATTTGTTCCTTAACTGATCAAAGGACATAAGTTGTCCCCCTAGGTACAAGTCCTTCAAGCGTTCCACTCCCACTCCCCTCCACAGAGCAAACATAGGATTCATCCCTGAAGGTTTAAAGGCATGGTTGTTGCAGATAGGGCTGTCCATGAACATATCTGGGGCTTTCAAGTGCCGTTTTATCTGCTTCCAGACTTTCAGAGAGCTGTATACTAAAAAGTTCCCTTCATATAACGATTTGTCCATCTTAACAGGGCTGTTCAGTAGAGTCGGAAGAGAGGTCCCGCCGCAGACGTTCTATGGAAAGCCAGGCAGGGGGATCTCCAACAATGCTCTTCCCAAATGTACCACTTCTCCAGAAAGCCAACATGTTTAAGTGTGCGGCCCAATAGTAGCATCTGAAGTCTGGGAGACTAAAGCCACCCTC
>NC_045741.1:323452-324989 GCF_008692095.1 Etheostoma spectabile | reverse complement strand
TTACATAGGTGTTTCTTGTTTATTTGCACTGCTTTATACTGCCAGATAAATCAGAATCAGGATCAGAAATACTTTATTGATCCCCGAAGGAAAACTCTGTGTTACAGTTGCTCAGATATTAGAAATATAAGAAATATAAATAAAGAAATAAAGAAATATAAGGAGTGTGGATATTTACAGTTAAAGGAATATTATGATACAGTATTTCATAAATAACATAATTAAGTGTTGCAATGTTGAAAAGTAATAATAATAATATAATATAGTAGCATTGAGTATTGCACACATTACAAGCCAGTGTTATTGCACAATCAGATATATTGTCCAGTATCAACCCCTCTAAGTGTCTGTGTGTCAGACCACTTAGAGGAGGAGTTATAAAGTTTGATGGCCACAGGCGGAATGACTTCCTGTGGCGCTCTGTGGTGCATTTGGGAAATGAGTCTATCACTGAAAGTGCTCTGTGATGAGCAGCAAGCCATGGAGTGGGTGCGAGACATTGTCCAAGATGGCATGTAGTTGGGCACATCCTCCTAATCTGACACACCCGACAGAGAGTCCAGATCCACCCCCACAACGTCACTGGCCTCGCGAATCAGTTTATTGATTCTGTTGGCGTCCGCTACCCTCAGCCTGCTGCATGCAACAGCAAAGAGGATAGCACTGGCCACCACAGACTCATAAAACATCCTCAGCATCTTCCTGCAGATGTTGAAGGACCTCAGCCTCCTCAGAAAGTAGAGACTGCTTTGGCCCTTCCTGTAGAGGGCTTGAGTGTTCTTGGCCCAGTCCAGTTTATTGTCTAAGTGCACTCCCAGGTATTATATTAGAGTCTAATTTCTTAAAGAAGCTCTGAGGAATGCATGATGGGATTGACTGAAACAAATATAAGAAGCGTGGGAGAACCACCATCTTAATGGCGTTCACCCTCCCAACCAGTAGAAGTGGAAGAGTCTTCCAGAAATCTATGTTCCGCTTCAATTGCGTAATTTTCAAATTCCAATTCTCTTCGAGTAGCTATGCAGGTTTCCTGGTAACAGTCACCCCCAGATACGTGAACCTGTCTTTAGTAACTTTAAAGGGTACTGAGTTCAGTGCAGAGCTATCTTGATGCAAATACACAGGCATTAATTTGCTTTTATGCCAATTAATTTGAAACCCTGAGAAAGACTCAAAGTGGGTAAACAGCTCCATAATTGCAGGTAATGACTTGCATGGGTTAGACACGTAGAGCAAAACGTTGTCCGCATACATTGACAGATGATGCATCTGCCCCTTAATAGAAATCTGTGATATTCTGGGGTGATTTCGTATACCTACGGCCAGAGGTTCTATGGCCAGGGCAAACAAGAAAGGCAAGAGAGGGCCCCCCTGCCTGGTGCCTCGGAATAAAAGGAACTGAGGAGAGATATTCTGGTTTGTGATTACACTAGGCGTAGGGTGAGCATATATAATACGTATCCAATCAATGAACCCCTTCCCAAAGCCAAAAGCCTCCATGGCTTCTTACATATATGGCCACTCAACCTGATCGAAG
>NC_045741.1:319257-323442 GCF_008692095.1 Etheostoma spectabile | reverse complement strand
CTGAGCGTCCACTGAGATCAAAACTGTCTCTGTATTGTGTTCAGCGTATAGTATATTGAACAGGGGTCGTAAATTGGTGTGAATGTGTCTATTGGGAATAAAACCTGTTTGATCAGGATGCACAGAATTTTGCTAATCAGCTTTGTTTCGTTAGGGAGCAATGACACTGGCCTGTAAGATGAGGCATCTAACTCGTTGCGGGCCTTTTTCAAGATTAAAGAGATGTTTGTCTTGTAAAGCGTTTGAGGCAATTGACCAACAGACGCTGCATGTTTAAACATCCGCAACAGTAGTGGAGACAGATCCTTAGAGAAGCACTTATAGAACTCAATAGTGAACCCCTCTGGGCCAGGTGTTTTGTTATTTGGAAATTCCGCTATTGCTTCTATGATCTCTGCAATGGAGATGTCCCCGTCTAACACCGCCTGTGCTTCACTACTAAGATGCGGGAGGTCCAGCCCTGAGAGAAATGACCTGATTACGTCTGCGTCATGGTTACAGTTTGACTTATACAGTTTTGAATAGAACTCTTTAAAACGTTCGTTTATTTCCTTAGGTTCAGTAAGAATGATCCCTGTGTCCGATTTTATTCTCAAAATGGCCCGAGAGGCTTGGGCTTTTCTCAACTGCCATGCCAGCAGTTTCTGAGGTTTATCTACTATTTCAAATTGCTTCTGTTTAATTAAATTCAACTGTTTGCAGACCTGTGCGGATAGAATTGTATTGTACTCATCTCTATGGGAGACAATGGATTTCAATGTATCTGGATCAGCCTAGGTTTTGTAGAGATGCTCTAGTTGAGAAATAGATTCATCCAACTCCACTAACTTCTTTCCTGCTTGTTTTCTCCTTCCTGCTACATAGGATATAATGCTCCCTCAAAGCACTGCTTTGATTGATTCCCACAGTACTGAATCATCCACATCCTCCATGTCATTGGTGGCAATAATGTCTGTCAGCCTGACCGACATACAGTCCAGAAAACTTTTATCTTTCAAAATTGTGTCTTTCAAAATTTCCAAGTGCATTCACCTCTATGACTGTTAAATCTGATGTCAAGTGACACGGGAGCATGGTCCCTTATCAAGATATTATGGTATTGTGTGGTCACAACACTGGAGACAAGTTTAGAGTCCAGCAGCATAAAATCAATCCTAGAATAGGAATTGTGAACTGGAGAGAAAAAGGAGTCAGCTCTGGTGTTGGGGTTAAGTAGCCTCCAAATGTCAACTAGAGCTAGATCCTGCATAGCATTTTTTATCTTGTCACTTGAATTGCTATTAGTAGTAGACCTTGATGTTTGTTTATCCAATGAAGTGTCAAGGACGCAATTAAAATCCCCTCCCATAATTATGTTTGTGTCAACTACCTCAGGAATTCTACGTAAAACCTTCTAGATAAATGCAGGGTCATCAAAGTCCGGACCATATATGTTTATTAGTGTGACAGGAACACAGTTAAGTGTCCCCAAAACGATTAAAAACCTGCCTTCTGGATCAACGACTGTACACCTGTGATCAAACAGGACGTTCTTTTTAATAATTATGGCCACCCCTCGAGCTCTGGCGCCAAAGTTTGACTGATATATTTGTGATCCCCATCCCATGCATAGTTTGTTTTTAGCAGTATACTTGATGTGTGTCTCCTGGAGAAACACAACGTCAGCCTTCAAGCTTTTTAAATGAAATAATTTTCCCTCTTTTAACTGGGTGATTTAATCCTCGCACATTCCAACTCACTATCCTTGTAACATCACCCATACTCAAAGGCATGCTACATCCCCCTGCTCATATGAGTGCCTAATATTGCCCAAATACGTAAGTAAACATACCGCCATAAAGCTAAATTGTAAAAAAAAAAAAAAGTAAACAGCTGCATTTGAACATAACGAAAATGTAACACCCTGCGTTGTCCTCCGGGGCCCTCTACTTCCCTTCACCCCTTCCCCTCTGAGAACCAACATCCCACAAGTCCAAACCCTCCGAGCTAGTAACATACCATCAAGTCTGCTTCCTCTGGTGCTGTAGAACGTGAGAAGCGAGTGGAACTGAGACAGTCTGTGTAAACCTGACATGAAAATTGTCCTTTTGTCCTTTTTCTGTTTTTTCCCAAATTCCGATCCGCTGGCCTAGCACGGCACGTTTTTGTCATCCAAAAACTTCTCCGCGTCCTTTGGGTTGTTGAATGAGCGTTTGTCCGCTCCTACCAAGACAACAAATGTTGCTGGATGCCGGAACCCGCATCTCACCTCCGCAGCTCTGCATCTGGTCCTTATGATGTTGAATCACTGTCGTTGTTTCATCACGGCTGGGTCCAGGTCCGGAAAAATAAAGATGCGTAATCCCTCGTGTTGTAAAGGGAATTTATGTGAAGCAAGCCTCAATATTTGATCCTTTACTGAGTCGTGATGAATCTTGGCAATAAATTGGCGAGGAGGGCCGTCGGTCGCCGCAGCCCTAGCCTGGACCCTGTGCGCCCGATCCACTTTAACAGTGTTGTTGCCGAAGTTTTCTTCTCCCAGTAGTGGTGGAATAAGCTTCGAAACGAAATCCGTTTGGTTGCCTTTTTCCAAACCTTCTTTAAAACCTATAATCCGAATGTTTTGCCGCCTAGATCTAGCCACCAGGTCGTTCACTTGCTCGCTGAGCAATCTAGCCTCCTCTGCCCATCTTAAACACTGATCCTCCAGTTTTTTAATTCGGGCCTCATGTTCATTCAGCCCTCCTTCGTTTGAGATAACTCTTTGCTCCACAGCATCCAGTGTCTGTTTCAGGCCAGCGATGGAGGCATTGAGCAACTCAAACTTGCAGTCGACATTCTGGTTTAGTCTGTCAATAGCTGCCATGACATCTGTCATTGTCGGCGCCTCGTCTGTAGCCGCATTTTGATCTTTGCTAGCTATTAGCGGGTTAGCTTTCGTCTTGTCGCTCGTTTCTTTGGCTGTAGCTTGTCTTTCGGTGTTTTTGGCTTTATTCGGCTTCACCATGATGCCACTACACGTTAACAACAATCACCGCCAAAATTCCCAGCTATCTCACGAGAAATATATAGTCTTAATTTGTCTTTATTTGGTGGAGGAAGCGGAGTATTTGTTCTTGCAGCCCACCCTTCTCTACATTTATGCAGCCCACTTGCACTCGCAGAGTCAGGTTTTTAGACGGAATTATATTTTAACACCTACGATGGCGGCATCTTGCTAAAAAACAAAAACAAACTGTCCCCTTGTAACGTTACACTTCTGTCAGTGGTGCTTGTTAGAGGATGCCATCCACGAGCAAAAGGAAGCTATAATAATAGATAATAATAATATGGGCTAAAAACTGCAATGAAAAGGCAACAATTAAATAAAGACAAACTCTAGAAAGTGATTAGGCCAGATGATCTAAACTGAGGAACCTTTGAAATGCTAAATGAAGAGGATGAGAGGAGTAAGCTAAGAAGGATGCTAACGGTCGGGCAAAAGATAATACAACGTTGCCTGCAAACCGTTCATGTTTATGAATCAAACTTTTCCTTATAGCGCCACAGTAGCAGCCACTACTCCACTTTGCTGCTAACTAATGAAAGAGCCAGTATACTAAGCACCAGCCATGATCAGAGTTGGCAAGTAGGATTTCTCATTGAGCTAATTTTTTAATAATTAATACTAATGGAGAGTTTGGTATATAATAAATAATAAATAAATGACGCCAGAAGATTCAGCAATATATAAATTAAACTAACTTGATTTGATCAGAAATATTTGTAAAACAGGGAGATTTGTGCTGAGAATTATGACAATTTATGAAATTGATTATATTATTAAAATTAATTGGATTATAGTGTCAGAAGCATAATAAGGAATACAGTGCACAAGGAATAGCTGCTGACAGTGTGGAAGGCACATCTACTATAAGCTATTGTACCACAGTGTGTGAACAAGCAAACATGATCAGATTAGTTTCATTATAACCACTTTCTATGCTCAATTGTTACTAGACAATTACCTTACCAGATGCCCAAACCACCCTCCTGAGGTAACCCATTTTTGCCCGGGATCTCGTTCTTTCAGTCATGACCCAGCCTTCATGATCATAGGTGAGGGTACAGTACTTTTCGTCACAGTAGTGCAACAAATGGATTGTAACACCGCACCCAACCAATCTCACGCGCCATAGTCCCCTCACTTGCAAACAAGACCCCAAG
>NC_045741.1:319113-319247 GCF_008692095.1 Etheostoma spectabile | reverse complement strand
AACTCCTTCACTTGGGGTAAGGACTCTTTCCCTTTCTGAAGAATGCACTCCATTGGTTTCCTGCTCAGAACCCTGGCCTCAGATTTAGAGGTGCTGATCCTCATCACAGCCGCTTCACACTGGGCTGCAAACCG
>NC_045741.1:297374-319103 GCF_008692095.1 Etheostoma spectabile | reverse complement strand
AGTGCTGAAGGTCACAGGCCGATGATGCCATTGTTACACCACTCAGACGGAGACGCTGATAGTAGTGTATAAAAAGTTCAGTTTTATTCCTTCACAGTAGGATTTATCACACAGCAAGTTCCAGAGTTCACTACCGCGGACACACAAAACGTGTTTCTTCTTCTATTTCACGGCCTCGACTCCTCTGCAAAACTTGTCTTCTTCTTACAATGTATTACAGTATTTTTGAACCACAAACCACTACACAGGTAGCCCCCTACTGGCAGGATGAAGAACTGCATAATGTATAATAGAACTACATGCTTCAATGCATTACTAAACAGAATGCAGCTAAATTATGTGTTGTCTGTAAACCAAACAAAATACTTTAGATAAGGTTAATTCCAGGTGCTACACCATCATGACCACGTCATCTACAAAAAGCAACAATGAGATCCCCAGCCCACCAAACTGCAACCCCTCCCCACCCCAACTACGCCTTTATGTCCTGTCCATAAATACTACAAACAGGATTGGTGATAAAGCGCAGCCCTGGAGGAAGCCAACCCTCAACTGAAACAAGTCTGACTTACTGCCAAGAACCCGGACACAGCTCTCTCTTTGGTCAAACAGAGATTGGATGGCCCTAAGAAGGGACCCCTTTACCCCATACTCGCCTCACCTCCCACAGTATCTCCTGGGGCACCTGGTCATACGCCTTCTCCAGATCCACAAAACACATGTGGTTGGGCAAACTCCCCAGCTCCCTCCAGGATCCTTGCGAGAGTGAAGATCTGATCTGTTGTTCCACAACCAGGACAGAATCTGCATTGTTCCTCTTCAACCCGAGGTTTGACTATCGGCCAAACCCTCCTTTATAGCACCTTGGAGTAGGGCTTTACCGGAAAGGCTGAGAAATGTGATACCCCTGTAATTGGCACACACCCTCTGGTCCCCCTTTTTAAAGATGTGAACCACCACCCCGGTCCGCCACTCCCTAGGCACCGTCCCAGACCTCCACGCAATGTTGAAGAGTGTCAACCAAGACAGCCCCTCCACACCCAGAGCTTTCAGCATTTCTTCCACCAGGGAAATTGACGACAATCCCCCATCATCCTCAGGCTTTGCCTCTACCATAGAGGGACTATTAGCTGGATTTAGGAGTTTCTTAAAATGCTCCTTCCACCGCCCTATTACATCCTCAGTTGAGGTCAACAGCGTCCCATCCTTACCGTACACAGCTTAGATGGTTCCCCGCTTCACCCTCCTGAGGTGGCGAACGGTTTTCCGGAAACACCTTGGTGCCAACCGAAAGTCCTTCTCCATGTCTTTTCTGTAATTCTCCCACACCCAGTGCTTTGCCTCTTTCTAAGGCTGCAGCCCTTCGGGCCCTTTGGTACCTTGCAAGTAACTCCGGGAAAGCAAATCTGGTATCACGTACAATTGTGAGCATCCCTATGCTTGAACATGGTGTTTGGTATAGACAATCGATGACTAGCACAGAAGTCCAACAACAACCACTCTGGTTTGGATCCTAATCACGCCTCTCCATGTATATCCATCATTGCCCACGTATGCGTTGAAATCTCCCAGCAGAACTATAGAGTCCCCCACTGGAGCCCCATACAGGACTCCATTCAAGGTCTCCAAGAAGGCCGAATACTCCAAACTCTTGTCTGGTGCATATGCCAGCATTACCGTTTAATGAAGAGACCTGATATGCGCTTTTTTGGTTTTCAGCTGCTATAATTTAATTCTCAAATGGACCTATTGGCCACCTAACTGCTTAAACAGCCACTTTGCTCAGAAAACAATTCTTCTTACAATCTATTCAATCTTGCAGGGCATCAGCAGTAAAACACAATACAGATAAAAGCATTAAACAAGTTAAGTTTAGTTTTACGTAAACAAAATAACGTCAAAATAATGCAAACAGATTACATTCCAGCATTCAATCCTACTATTATCAGTTAAATATTGCCTTGAACTGATATTGTCACGCTTTTCTTTCTTACTGGGAAATTACAGCTGATGGTGTGATTCTGCAGACCCTCATAATACTATAGTCCAGATTTAGATCATATATTCATCCATACCTTTCTACTCAGTTTGTTCTGTGTGGAAATTGTTCAGCAAATTAACATAGGTTGCCTAGTTTTTAGCACATGTACTTTTTTAATTTGGGCTTATCCTAGTACATTTTGACCATAAACAATGTACTTTGTCCTCAGAAATAAGTTATGTTTTATCTTATCCCACTTTACTAATACCAGGCGCACACATGCTCTCTGGTCTTTCCATGCATAGTGGGATCAGGCTTCTATAAATTGTCTAAAAACATAAAGGTCCCTGCCTCCTGTGTACCCTGTCATCACACAAATAGGCACTCTTATTTGATGTACAATTAGAGAATGCATTTGATTGATTGGATTGTAATCCCTTATTGTGAGAGTAAAGGAGCCACATGCTATTTTTAGGCCGATTTGAGAATATGACATAGTTTAGTCAGAAGGGTGATGGGAAAGAAAAGGCTGTAATTTCTTTATGGAGCCCTTACATGAAGCTTCATGTAATGTACATGTAATAACTTGAGTGTGTTCACAGTAAGCTTGCTAATTTGTTTTTAGCTAAGATTTGTTCAGTGATTTCTTTCACACACCACACTTCACTGCATGAAACACCAATTGGAGCCAATTTCTGCTTGTGTATTCCTGTTTAGTTGAAATGTCAGAGGTAGAGTGAAAATGGTAACACAGCTTAACATTTGCTGCAACCCAAAAAGTATTGATAACTCGTTAGATTTGTGCCTTCTAAATGTAGCCAATAAGCTAAATTGAGAAAACCTTTGGAAGGTTTTTTTTTGACACTTTCTGAAAAGTCAGTGAGACAATCAAAATAAATGGAATATGGACCATTCAAAGGAAAAGTCATGTGCCCATACATACAGTGACACAGTTTTTGCTTGCTGCATCATTCCTCTTGTTCATATTGACAAATATCATTCAAATTTTATTTGTCACATGAAATTGTACAAGGTAAAAATCCAGTGAAATATCCTATCTCCTTCAACTGGTGCATGATTTATCATTAACCAGAATGTGAATGTCAGATTGGTACACAAAAAAGAGGCATTACATAACATTTAATTTAGCAGATGCTTTTATCCAAAGCAACTTCCAATAAAGGTATAGACTTCAAACAGCAAGAATTGAAAATAAGTATTAGATTCAAACAAGTCAAACTAACAAAGAGCCACATGTACTGTAAGTACAACATGTGAAAGGTGAAGTTTTGTTGTTTTATATTAAAGATCATGTAAAGAGAGTCAATATTCAGTTGAGAATGACGTGGAATGTATTTGTTTAAACGCAATACTGTTAAGGATAACTTCCTCATCCAGAACACAAATTGATTTAAATAATAACAACAACAGAGTAATTAAATCCTTGATCATATGATCATGATCACAGGTCTGTCAGATCATTATCTAATCTTCTTAGCGAGAAAACTAACAAATAAACGGGCATACATGTCATCTAATACAAGGTGCAGCCAATTTAGAATACCTAAGAGTGAATCATCTTATAATGAAAATGCAATTAAAAACATTAATTGTAATAAACTACTGTCTGGTACAAATGTGGATGCTGAGACTCATGTGTTTTATCCACAATTCAAAATATGACACAACAATTTCTAAAGAAAATCAAAGTTAAAGGTGACAGTAAATATACTCTGCCTTGAATTAATGATGATAAATGGAGACTAAGGAAGAAGAGAGATCTTGCCTTGTGAACCTCTCTTAAGACAAAACTGTTGGAACGACTAAGGTAACAAACGACATCTGAGCTGCTTAAGCTAATTTCTTTATTAGTCTGATAGAGAAAGCTAAAGGAAATCCCAAACAAATCTGAGACGATATATAATAAAACTAACTGGAAAACTGCCTAATGACAACAAAATAGCTAGAAATTAATGACAATGGCTGCCTGGTAAAGGGAGCTGTAGAAACAGCAACACTCCTCAAATCCTACGGTGTGATCTCTGGTAAGGTAATAGTAAATAATGATCCTGGACATCAAGACTTAGCATCTATAGATGTCTCCCAACTGGTCTTCTCTCTAACAGATGTTGCTGAATCTAAAGTAAAAACAACTCTGAACTCTCTTAAAAATTCCAAATCTAAGGATGTTTTTGGAATTGACGCCATGCTTTTAAGCCATGTAGATACCTTAATTGAGCCAATAGCAATAATAAATGCATTAATTATAGAAGAAAAGTTTTCGAAAGATTTGAAGTCAGACATAGTAAAATAGGGGGGTAATTATAATAAATTAGGGAATCCAACTGATGTGAGCAATTACAGGCCAATTAGCATTTTACCAGTTGTCTCAAAAATCACAGAGAAAGGTGTTGCTGAACCAATGACCACCCATCTCAACACATTGAAATCAATCAATATCAATAAATAAGGTCTCTATTGTATTACTGTGTTGCAAAGTGGGATGTAATCAATGACAAAACGATGCCATGGGACAGAAAAAAAGTTGTATTACGTTTAATGAGGATAACTCTTCCCCACCCCAAAAAATCCAGGTTTGCATCAAATTGTGGTAATCTTTATACAAACCAAATCCTATGTAGAAGAAACATTTGAATTTCAATAAGGCCTTTGCATACCGACGCTGTCTGTGCTCCAGCCCTAATAAAAGAAAGAAGAAGAATACAAAGAAACATTTGAATTTCCATAGAACCTTTGCTTACTGATATTGTCGGTGCTCAGGCCCTAATAATAGAATAAAGAAAAAGAAGACAAGTTTCCCTGCCCAAGTCCGAGACTCATTTATATATCATTTATATACATTTTCATGCACCTCATTTCTCGGCTCAAATGCATAAAATAAAAATGAAAACAGAACAAAAAACATTTGAAATTCAATAGGGCCTTCGTGTACTGATGCTGTCGGTGCTCAGGCCCTAATTATAGAAAGAAGAAGAAGACAAAGAAACATTTGAATTTCAAAAGGGACTTCACCTACCAAAAATTTTGGTGTGCGTGTCTAATAATAGAAAGAAGAAAAACATTTAAATTTTAATAGGGACTTACTGACCGAAGCTGTCGGTGCTTGGGCCTGAATAAAACAACCTGAGCCAAACAAACCAAAGCTGGGCTGTTCCTTTTTTTCACCACTCGTCCGGAAGCGTCACAAAATTCAATCTAAGCCTTCCTGATTTGAAACTAGAGTTGAATCAGTCTCAACAAAAACAAAGGCCAAGTTGGCAACAATAATGCTGTCCATTTACATTTGTGTCACAGTTTTCTTTGGCTGACTTTTAATTTCTTTAATTTAAAGTGGCTATTTGTAACTTTAAGTTTGTGTTGATTTTAGTACCCCCTTTGGACAAAAACGGTAGTGTTTTTACCACACCTGCTGTCATAAAAGTCTATTACAGAGAGTATTACCGGGCAGGGGCGGTTCTAGGAAAACATTTCCAGGGGGGCCAAGGTGGGGCCATTGTTTTTTCACAGGGGCACAGAAAGAAGAATGGAAAAAAATGACGATCTTTTTTTAAACAACTTTTTTGTTTATTTAGTGCACCAATGAAACAAAAATTTCTATTCAAAATATTTCACATACAACACATGAGAACAATAAACCTTCACAAACCTTCACAAACCTGTACACTAACATTTAGGAGTCAAATTTTTTAACAGTCAAATTTTCATTTCAGTAATCTCTCATGCTTGTGCACTGGCAATACCAAATCCTGCAACATTACAATAATAGTATTCTGCGTTTGTGGTTTCGTGCAAAATAGTCCACAAATGCATCAAGATCCAAAGACTTTGCCCTTCTGGATTCAATGCTTAGCATCCCTAAACTGCTGAGACGTTCATCTGTAATAGTGGACCTGAGGTAGGTTTTCACTAATTTTAGTTTGGAAAAACTCCTCTCACAGGTGGCAGAACTCACTGGGAGTGCAACAGCAATTTTGCACAGTCTAAAAAGCTCGCAGAATACGTCTTTGTATGGCTCAATGAAACGGATCAACTCCACTGTATTAGAAGGGTTTCCAATCTCGTGACTCTTTAGTTTTCTTTCTAAAAGTCTCCTGAACTGATGGAGTTCAGGTCCCAGATCCTCAATATTGGCATCATAAAGACGGCCAAATTCAAACACAGTTGTGTCTTTTAAAAATGCATCACTCTTGGGGTTAAGAGATTGGATACAACTCATCAGCTCACAGTTGGTCTTTGAAAAACGTCTGCTTAGTTCACTAAGCATGCAGTCAATGACAGGATAAAAGAAAGAGGACCGATAAGTTTCTTTATCACAAACTTGCTCCCTCTGACCAACAGAGCTTAGTACGTGGTACTCACGGAGTTTGGAACTTTTTGTTCTTTGTCGTTTTGCCAACGACTGGGTGGCAGCATCACACTGCTCACAGATGGTTAATACTTCACCCCACAGGTTGTCAAAGAAGGACTGTTGCCTGAAATCTGTCAAAGTCTGAACCAAACCTTCCACTAAATCTGCTGCTCTTGAGAGGTCAACAGTTGATGACTGCAGCATATCTGAAAGAAGCTTGGTTTCCCCAAACAACTTACGAAGCGTAACTAGATGCACAACAAACTCGAGGTCCATCTGGGTCAGAAGACCACGGGCCTCAGAAGACTTTTCTCCCCTGTGCTCTAGTGCCATCTCTTGTAGGACACGTTTTAGGGCAGGTAATCTGTCCATTATGTTACGTAGGGCAATGAACCGACAAGCCCATCGTGTGTCACTTAATTTTTGGAGCTCTCTTGTGCTGCCATACATTTCAGTTTGTACAGCCAGCCATTTGGCATGCACATATGAGCCAGAAGTGAAAACATAAAGACTCTGCAACAACGCAAAGAATTCCTCTGCTGCTGGTATTGACAGAATCAACTAGCACTAAATTAAGGCAGTGGGCACTGCAGTGGATGTAAAATGCAAATTTGGCTTGCTCTCTGATTCTCGCCTGGACCCCTGAATGCTTACCACTCATCACAGCAGCTCCATCATATGCCTGGCCTATAAGGTTGTTTTTGTAGTCTAGGCCATGGTGTTCCAATAAGCGGACTATCTTTTCAGTGAGCCCCTCTGCATCTAGTCTTTCAGCAGATTCAAAATGAAGAAAACTCTCCTTGATTGTTCCATTATAATAGTACCTGAGTACAAATGAAATCTGCTCCTGTTTTGAGACATCCTTAGTCTCATCTGCCATGATGCTGAAGAACTGACTGCTTTTTACTTCTTCAATTATTTCAGAACGGACCATTTCTGCCAAACAATTCAGAACCTCATTCTGAATCGTCTTGCTTGTGTACTTTGCGTTGTGAATGGATGTTAGTCTGTGTTTAACAGCTGCATCGTGATTTGCAACTGTTTCAAGAATTTCCCTGAAATTTCCTCTGTTAGTTGATTCCTCAGACTCATCATGTCCTCTCTGTGCTATGTTTTGTCTAGCTGTGAGCAATATTACTTCCCCAATTGTTTTAATATACTCACGGTTTTCTTTTACTTGTTTACTGTGTTCCTGGTTAAGGATATTTTCCAATGTTGTATTAGCTTTCACAGCCCTTTGGTAGTCCTTCCATGCTATCATGCTTGCTTATGTCTGTCGATTTGCATGTACTGAACCACTCCCTCTCTTTCAGTTGTTTTTTTCAATTCCTAAAGCCTGATGGTGAGTCAAACACACTGCCAGAAATACTTGGTGGGCTGAAATGTCTGCAGGCATAGCAATATGCAGAATCCATAATTGCAGAATATTCCCCCAAGGATGACTTTCATACAGCTTGCCTGGAAGCTGCGTCTTCTGTCCGCCAAACTGTGTTGGAAACATCTTTTAAATTAGGCTGCACTGGTTGATCATCCTTGCACTTACTGATATCTGAAAAGAAATGAATGAAAAACATGAGTGTGACGGGATGATGATGAGGGGGGGGAGGACCCAAAGCCAGAGATACGAAGGCAGGCAGAGCCGATACACAAGGCTTTATTACAGTCTGGTAACAAAAAAAACGATCCAAGAAGGAGACAAAGACCAGGGGTGAAAATCCACATCATCATTCCAAAGTCCAAAGATAGGCACAGGAGCAGGGCAAGTGAAAAAAAAACAATGAGAAAAACAACCAATGGGGGCAAAAAAATCACGAGGGTGATCGGAACGTTGCAAACACATGGAACAGGCAGGCTGACAAAACAAACTGATCTCCAACAAGAAGCAGAGGAAACACTGGGGGGTAATACAGAGGGTCATTAGGTAGATGAGGATACAGGTGAGACATTCAGGTGATCAACATGGGGCGGGGGAGTCGGCAATCAGGACAAACAAATGAAGTGAAGCTAGACAAGGACAGACAAGACAGGACAGGAAGCCGATAAGGGGTGCTCCAATTTACAAACTAAAAGGGGAAGTGAGAAACACACAGACGCTTACAGGGGGACGGAACAGGACACAGCACACAGGGACTGGGAAAAACACAGACATCCACAAGGAGGAAGAAACGGGGGGAAACAAATCCCAACAAACCACCACAAACCCACAACAGCTACCCCCCCCCCAAAGACAGATTCCAGATGTCAAATAAAAACCCCAAAAGGAACAGGAAACAACCCGGAGAGGGCGAACCACAGACTGGAGAGAGGGGGACCAAGGGCCAGGGGCAACCTAGGTGCACAGGGAAGAACAAAAAGGACGCGGGGGGGCAAAAGGCACTAGGACCAGAAGAAACAGGGGAGCAAAGGACCAGGGAACGGAGGCACATGGGGACAAAAGAGGAGGATGCAAGAGGAGGAGGCAAGGAGGCCAGAAAAATAAGGCAAAGTGGAGGGCGGGAGACGGGACCAAGGGCAACAGGGAAACAAAAGTGCACAAAGGAGCCAGAGCAAGAAGAAACAAGGGGGGAGCTAACATGGGAAAGAGAATGCAGGGGAAACAAATAGGTACTCAACGGGAAAACAAAGAACACAAAGGAGCACTAGAGATCAGGACAAAGGAGGGTAAGGGAAATACAAGTACGGGGGGCACAGACCGAGGAACCAGAACAGGGAACAAGGCAGGGAACCACCGAGGAGCGAGACGCGACGAGAGGGATCAGAGATGGAGGGGGAGCGAGAGAGAGGGATGGAAAAGAGGGAATGACGGAAGGATGGGAGCAGAGAGCGGGACTGGAAGGAGGGAGCGAAGAGAGGGGACTGAGAAGGGAGGGGAGCGTGAGAGGGGACGAGAAAGGTAAAAAAGGATGGGGGGGGAGGCCGAGGCGGAAGGGCTCTGAAACGGAAACAAAGGAGAGAAGATTGGAGAGAATCAGTCGAGGGGGAGGAAGGAAGAGCAACAGACAGCAGGGCACCCAGAAAGAAGAAAGAAGCCAGAAAAAAAAAGACGGGAGAAGGTGGCACCAAGGGAAGCAGGAGGAAAAGACACTTAGGACGGGAGCAAAACACGAGGGGAGAAGAAACAGAGAGGACAACCAACCAGAAAAGAAGTGGAGCGAGACGAGCGCGACAGAAAAAGACACAGAGCAAGCGTGTGCCACAGAGAGAAGACAGACCGACAACAGGAACACAGAGACCAGAGCAAAGGAGCCGGGCAAGGACAAAAACCAGCGAGGGATAGAAGGAAGAGGGAGCAGAGGAAGGGTAGCATGGGCACGGGGAATGAGAGAGGCGGTTGGAAAACACAGAGAGGTGTTAAGAGAGCACCAGACGAAAAAATGGAAAAAAAAAACAGGGAGAGACACCCATACAGACAAAAAGAAAAAAGATCTGAAAACCCAGAGAGCAGGACAGACACAGGGAAAGGGAGAGCGAGACACATGCAAAAAAACGAAGAAAGGGAAGAGCTGACGATAAACCATATAGAGAGACTGGGCGAGAAGCGGACGGAGAGGAAGGCAAAGAATACAGATCCAGACAGGAAGAGAGCGAGACAGGCGGGGGACAGAAAGCAGAAGAGAGAGATAAGGGGCCAGGAAAGGAGAGGAGAGATCCAAAACAAAACGAAAAGGGTGGTTACACCGACAGACACAGGGGACGACGAACAAAACAGAGGGTGGAGAAAACCGACCAAGGACATCAAGAGGGCAAAGCAATGGGGGAAAAAGACGAGGAGACAAAGCGACACAAAGCTGGGCGTGAGAGAGACAAGGTGAGGCTGGAAAAACACATGGAGAAGCCAGAGACCAGCGGTGGCAAATCGGCCAAAAGAAACAAAGCAAAAAGGACAGGGGACAGACGGATGAGACCTGACTAGGACACAGGAGGTACAAGAGGCTAAGACCCAAAACGAGGGAGACACGACGAGAAGGAAGAGAGACCACAAACACAAAGGGAGAGAGGTACAGAACACAAGTAGGTACGGGAGGACCCACAAACACAGGGACCGAAGAGGACAAAGGAGAAGGTCACGAGGAAGCGCACGGGGAAAGACGTGAAGCGGTTATACCACAAAACCCCACTAGGGGATGCGCACTGGGGCACGGAGGAAGCCCACAGGGGGGGGCGCACTAGGAGCACAAAGAAGAAGGAAACCCACGGGGGGGCAAGCCTAGGAAACGAGAAGCCCCGGGTAGGGGGGTGTACGGAAGAGCTAGCGTGAGGAGTCACGAAGAGAGCCCGCGGAGGGGGCTCACGGAAGAGCCAGGGAGGGGCTACCGGAAGAGCCCGCGGAGAGGCGTCACGAAGAGCCGCCGGAGAGGGTCAAGGAAGAGCCGCGGAGGGGCTCACGGAAGACCCACAGGGAAACGGGGACAGGCGTAGACCAGGGCAGAATGGACGTGGACGGATAGGGACAGCACGGGAGACAGAGGGGGTCGGGTTCAGGGCAGTTTTGGATGGACGGACGGAGACGGTGAGACTACGACTGATCAGGTGTGGGAACGAATTTGGATGCGGTGGACGCAGGGAAAGGACGAAAGACTGGAACAGGACACGGTGACAGGGACCAGAGACATGTGACGGGACAGGGACAAAGACTGGATACAGAGACAAACACAGGGAATGAGACAAGGACGGACGGGACAGACGTAGGCACGGGGACAGCACTGGGACGGGATACGAACAGGTACAGAGACGGGAACAGGAACCGACAACGGACGGGGACAAAAGACAGAGACAGGGACAGACACAAGACCAGGGAAGATAGGACTAGGAGCGCAAGACATGGCGGGCCGGGTTCGGAGGGCACTGGGACTGAGGGCCAGGACGAGGAAGCCAGGGACTGAGTCCGGGGGACACCTGGAAACCGGTACCAGGGGGCACCCCGGGGAGCCAGTGCCTAGAGAGGGCAAGGCACCCAGACACGGCTGGCGGTCGGTTGCACCGACCTCCGACTGAGGGCGGCAGAAACTGTGCCGTCGGCGCGGGGGGCAGGACACACCGAGTGCCAGCCGGGTCAGAAATGCTGGGCCTCTGATCAGAGTGGGAGGTCTGGTCAGGTGGTCTGGGTTAGGGAGAGCAGGTCGGCCTGTCTGGGGTCAGTGGGGACCAATTGGACTTGGTCTGGGTCAGGGACGCCGGTCAGCTGGTCTGGGTATGGGAAGCTGGTCTGGATTAGGGGGCCGGTGGCTGGTCTGGGTCAGGGGGGGCAGTCGGCCGGGTGGGGTTGGGTCTAGGGGACCGGGTCGGCGGGTCAGGGGTCTAGGGGCCCAGGCAGCGGTCCAGGTCCGGGGGGCCCAGGTCCGGCACGGTCAGGGATCTGGGGTCTAAGGGGCCGGTCGGCGGGGGCAGGGTCTAGGGGGCCAGGCAGACGGTTCGGGTCAGGGGGGCCGGTCGGCCGCTGGGGGTCGGCAGCTGGGGCGTTCAGCTGCGGCGGCAGCCGGCGGCTGGGTGGACCACGGCGGCTCCAGGGAAGACTGGTCAGTGACACACTCCTGGGAGGAGAACATCCGACACGGGCGAGGGTCCGGGGCGGCTCCCAGGGAGGGACTGCCCAGTGAACACTCCTTGAGAGGCAGAAATCGGCACAGGCGGAGGGTTCCGGGGCGGCATCCAGGGAGGACTGTCCAGTGAACACTCCTGGGGAGCAGTCTTGCTGGAGCCGACTGGGGGTCCGCGGCGGCGACCACGGGCTGAGGTCCGGGGGGTAGCTCAGGGAGGACTGATCAGTGAACACTCCTGGGATGCAGTCTTTCCGGGCGCGGCTGGGGGTCGCGTCGTCGGGAAGCAGTCGGAGGAGGCGTGGGTCCGCTCATCGGCGGGAGCCGGCAGCTGAGGGTCCGCCTCATCGGCGGGGGGCCGGCGGCTGGTCCGTCAGCCTATCGCGCGGCTGGAAGCCGGCTGTGAGGATAGCGGTCGTCAGCGGGGAGTCTTCAGCTGGGGCTCCGCGGCGCGGCAGTCATCGGATGGAGCTCCGTGGTTGGCGGCAGTCGGCGTAGCTCCCAGGGAGGATGATCAGTGAAACCACTCCTGGGATGCAGTCTTGCGGGCGCCGGCTGTGGGTCCGGAGTGGCTCACAGGGAGGACTGATCAGTGAACACTCCTGGGATGCAGTTTTCCAGGCGACGGTCTGGGGGTCCGTGTCATTGGCGGGGACCGGCGGATGGGGCTCGCGCGGCGGCGGCGTCGTCGGCTGGGGATCCGTCTCGACGGCGGTGGGGAGCACGGCGGCTGGGGATACGCCTCAATGGCGGGAGCGGCGGCATGGGGATCCAGCCTTACAACGGGGGAAGCTGGCGGATGGGGATCTTCCGCGGCTGGGGCCAGTCGTCAGTGGGGGTCAGGAACTAGGCGCCAGCTCGCTGGTGGGGGTAAGAGGGACCTGAAGGCTGCTCCAGCATGGTAAAACCCTCCCGGAGGTAGGGTCTTCATGCCTGGGACTTCAAAAGAGCCGGGGCTTGTGGTCACCAGCTCTTATCAGGGAACAGATGAAGTCGGCGCCCCCGTCGTGGTTCCCCAGCTCGACGACAAACGGCCAACGGCATACTCACGTCCATCTAAGGGTTGGTTACCTGTCTGCACGCCACACTTGGGGCAACGGCAACTTCCATCCCAGTGGCCACCATGCACTAATCCCGGGAGGTCAGTCTCCCGTACGGCTCCGGTAGAGTGGCCCAAAATTCCTGTCCAGAACGTACTCCCACCGCACAAGAAATGACGGCCTGCCAGGCGCGTGGGACTCTTCCTCTACATGGACAGCCGGCGGAAGCGGTGGCATGAAGGTTCCGCCAAAACGGTCCCAAGGGAGGGGCCTTGGAGGAGGGAGCGAGGCTCCGAAGAAACTCTATTGCTGGGTCCGGTCGGTTGGCTCTGATTTCTGTGCCGGGAATGATGAGAAGGGTAGACGGGCCCACCACCATGGCGCAGAGATACGAGCAGGAGGCGGCGCAGATCAGACACACGGCGTGTATTACAGCTGGGTAACAACAAAACGATCCAAGAAGGAGCACCAAGACCAGGGGTTAAAATCAAATCCCAAAAGTCCACAAGAAGCACAGGGAGCGGGCAGATGGCGAAAAAACATCGAAACACCCACTGGGGGGCAAAACCCTCACCCGAGGTGATCAGGAACGTTGCAACTCCAACCAGGCAGCTGGACAAAACCACAATGATCAACAAGACACGCAGAGGAGAACATGGGGTTAATACAAGAGGTTTAAATTTTTTAGGTAATGAGGACCAGGTGAGAATCAGGTGAACTACATTGGGCGGGGCAGAGGAATCAGACCAAACAAAGTGAAGCTAGAGACAAGACAAGACAAAGACTAGACAGGAAGCCGAACTTCACAATAAAACAGAAGTGAACACCCGACGCTTAGGGGGACAGGAAACAGGGAACACAGCACACACGGACCTGGGAAAACACACGACATTCACCAAGGAGGCAGAAAAGAAAACAGAGGGGGGAAAAACAAACCAACCAAAAACACAAACACAAAACCATGAGGGTGTAACCGAGAGCATTAGTGGATTAATTCGCTTGTAATTGTATATATTTATTCATTATAATACATTAAGATCATACTGAAAGAAGATAACTAAAATTAAGTAATTGTGTGCTTCAGTTTCTGATGTCTCAATGTCAGCTTCCTCACTAACCATCTCCTCCGTCTCTCTTTCATCCTGCTCCTCGGCTCTGTTATCTTCATCCTCCCTCTGTCTACATTTGCATGGGGAGGCCGTCTTGTTTTCCTAAGCAAGTCCCATAGCGGGGGTTAGGAAAGCTGATTGTTAATATTTCTTTCATGGTTATTATTCATGTACCAGGTGAATTAATATAAAAGTTGCATAGTGTTGTAAAACTTAAGGTATTTGAGATTCTGTATGCCGGTTATGCACAATTAACTATTATCCATTACTTCTTGGCGAGCACAGGAAACGTCAAGTATGCATGAAAGGAAAAAGAGACATTGCCTGCATTTTTCACCACACTGTTGAAAGGAAAAATGTAACAGAGGGAGGATGAAGATAAGCAGAAGCCGAGGGAGCAGGAAGAAAAGAATAGAGAAGGAGGAGGAGATGGTTAGTGAGGAAGCTACATTGAGAGATAGAAAACGAAGAATTCCAATCCGAGATGGTGAGGAAAGAGATGGGAGGCTAGTGGGGAGAGGAAGTAGGAAGGAGTGAGGAGCAGAAAGACAACACAGTGGACTCCATCACTTTAGTCAACGTTCATCAGCCATCGAGTTGTGAGTTGATATAAACCTGTTGTGGACATGTGTAAGTTCATCTGAAACTGTTAGACGAGCGAGACGATAGACGGCGGAGAGATGAAGAGGAAGGGAATATTTTTACATTAGGAGAGCAAAAATCTTTATTATTGGCAGATAATATTTTACCTGTTCAAATCAAGGAAAAAATACAATAGATTTAAAACTAATTCATTAATTTTAGTTATCTTTTTCAGTATGAGCTTAATGATTATAATGAATAGAATTATACAATTACAAGCGATGAATCCACTAATGATCTCGGTTACACCCTATGTGTTTGGTATTTGGGGGTTTGTGTGGGTTTGTTTTTCCCCGTTTCGCCCTCCTTGTGAATGTCGTAGTGTTTTCCAGGTCTGAGGTGCGTGTGCTTCTTGTTCCAAGTCGCCCAACGGGGTAAGGTTCTGAGTGTTTCACTTCCGTTTTAGGTGAAGTCGGCTCCGGTCTAGTCTTGTGTGTCTTGTCTAGCTTCACTTGTTTGTATGATTGCCCTGCCCCGCCACTAATGTGATTCCCGGAGTCTCACCGTCCTCATTACCTAGTAAAAAAGCTACCTTTGTATTTAAAACACCAGGTTTCCTCTGCTTCTTTTGGATCATGTTGTTTTGTCAAGCCTGACTTTACCATTGTGTTGGCAACGTTATCCTGATACCTCGTGAGTTTTTTCCCGCGAGTGTTGTTTCTTTGTTTTTCCATTTGCCTGCTTCTGTGCTCTATATTTGGACTGTGTTTGGTAATATTGGATTTTACCCCGGGTATTGTGCTCCTTCTTGGATCGTTTTTGTAGACCAGACTGTAAACCGCCTTGTGTATCGGCTCCTGCCTGCTTGGTATCTCTGCATTTGGGTCCCCCCTATCATCCGTCACAGAAAGTGATCCAACCCGATAAAGGACACAGCAGGAAAAGGTTCTTCGAGCCGCTCACTACACCCCTGGACCCTTTGGCGGACTGAATGGCGACCACCGCATTCCGCCGCTTCAGGGAAGAATCCCAAGAGGACATGGCACGTCATGTTGGTCGGTGGAGGAGGTGGACAGGAAGTTTGGTCCCTCCCGGAGCCTACGGAGACGGACTCCCGGGGAGGTGCCACTGAATAGTTTCCTCCCCGCGTGGGCGGCGCGGACCCAGCACCTTCGAGTAGTTGGACAGGACTGGATATTGAGCGTGGCCGGTTGTCGTCGGAGCTGGGGGAAAACCAGAACAGGACGTGGGGCGCCGACATTATACATCGGTTCCCTGAAAGAGAAACGCTGGTCGTGCGGGTGACAAGCAAGCACGGGGCTGCTTTGAAGGAGTCCAGGCTGAAGACCCGACTCCGGGAGGTTTACACTGGAAGCTAGGCCTGCAGGTCCACTCTATACCCCCACCAGCGAGCTGGCGCCCATAGTGTTCATGACACCCAAGCTGACGGGACTGCCGCGCCGCGGACCATCCCCAAGCGCCGAGCTTCGCGTTAAGGCGGATCCCAAGCCGCGGCTCCGCCATTGAGGCGGATCCCAGCCCGGCTCCCGACGTCGAGACGGATCACCAGCCGACGGATGCACGGCCGCCGCCAGCGAAAGCAGCGCACAGGCCGGCTCCTAGGGGTCCCCGCCCAAGGACACTGGACCCCAGCCGGCGGCTGGAATGACTGCAATCCAGGGAGTGTTCCACTGATCGTCCTCCCTGGGAGCCCTCCGGGGACCCACAGCCGCAGGCGCCGGCAAGACTGCATCCAGGGAGCGTGTTCAAGCTGATCAGGCTCCCTGGGAGCTACGCGAGACTGGCCGCCACACACGGAGCTCCAGTCGTAATTATGACGCCGCCGACGCAAGGAGCCCCCGAGCGCTGAAGACTGTCCACACGCTTGACGAAAGCCGGATCCTCAGCACGCAGGCATCCAGCGTCCCGATGAGGGGCGAGACCCCCAGCAGCCGGCCCCCGCCGATATGAGGCGGACCCTCAAGCTGCCGGCTCCCTCCGCTGAAGCGGAACCACCCACAGCCTCCGAGTGCTATCCGACGACGCGCGGGACCCCCAGCCTCAGCTTGCGCCCGATAAAGACTGCACCCAGGGGAGTTGTCAACTGCCGTCCTCCTCTGGGGAGCTACCCCGAGAGCCCCAGCAGACGGTGTCCGCCGCGCGACGGGCCCCCCCCAGTAGGCTCCAGCAGAGAGGACCAGCTCCCCAGGACAGAAGTGTTCACTGGACATCATCCCTGGGAGGCCGCCCGGCCACTCGGACATGTAGGACCGGATGTTCTGCCTAGCCCAAGGATGTGTTAACTGGGCGTCATCACTGGGAGCCGCCCGGGACCCTCGGCCGTGTGCTCGAGTGTTCTGTCATCCCACAGGGAGGGGGAATAGTGTGTGCATCTGACCAGTTCTTCCCTGTGAGCCGCCGTGGTCACACAGCCGTCCGGGCGGCGTCCGCAAGTCTGACCCCAGGCGGACGCACACCAGCGGCCCGTACCCGTCCCCCCCTGACCCGGATCGGCTGCCTTGGCACCCTAGGACCCTGAACAGCCGAACGGCCCGCCTTAGACCCAGATCCTGATTTTGACCGCCGACCGGCCACCCCTGACCTGGACCGCATGCCTGGGCCCCTCGACCTGACCCGCTCCGATCCGGTTCCCCGTAGACCCATGACCCCGATTTTGTACCCCTGGACAACGGACTGACCCCACTGAGCCAGATCCGCCAAGCCTGCCCCAGCTAGGAGCCAGGACGAGCTTCCCAGACCCAGATCCAGCTGACCGGCGACACACTGACCCAGACCAGTCAATTGGCCCCCATGACCAGTCCAGGACGGCATGTCCCCTAACCCAGACCACTGACCAGACCTCACGACTTCTTGATCAGAGGCTCCAGATTTTCGGACCTCCTGGCTGGCACTCGGTGGTTCTGCCCCTTCTGTGGTAGGTGTTTTACAAGGGGAAGAACGAACGGACCGGCCGGCGGCAACAGTTTCTGGCAGACCTCAGTCGGAAGTCGGGGCACAGAACACCGACCGCCAGCGGTGTTCTTGGCCTCTGCCGCTCTCTAGCAACTGGTCCCGGTGGTTCCCCCTGGTACCGGTTCCAGTGTGTCCCCTCGGGACTCAGTCCCCTGCTTCCTCAGGTCCTGGCCTCAGTACCAGGTGTCCTCCGGAAACACTCGGCCCGGCCAGTCTGGTGCTTCTCAGAGTTCCTAGTCTCCCTGGTCTTGTGTCTGTTCCCTGGTCTCTGCTTTGTCACCGTACACTGTGTCGGTTCTGTTCCCGTCTCGTACCTGTTCGTATCCCGGTTCCCAGTGCTGTCACCGTGGCCACGTCGTACCCGTGAGCTTGTATGCAGTCCCTGTGTTTGTCTCTGTTCCAGTCTTTTTGTCCGGTCACGGTCACTGTCTTCGTCCCTGGCACGTTCCTGTTCAGTCTTTCGTTCCTGTCCCTTGAGTACCCCCCCAGCCAATTCGTTCCCACAATCCTGATCAGTGTGTTAAGGGTTCTCACCGTCTCCGGTGCCGATTCACATACCAAAAACTGCCCTGAAACCCCACCCTCTGTTTCCGTGCTGTCCGTTGTCCGTCCATCGTCCCATTTCTGACTGGATACGACTTTGTCCCGTTTCCCTGGGGAGTCTTCCGTGAGCCCCTCCGGCGGGATTTCCGTGAGCTCTCAGCGGGATTCTCCGTGAGCCCCTCTCCGCGGGGCTCGTCCGTGAGACCCTCCGCGGGGGCTATTACCGTGCGAAACCTCGCGGGGACTATTCTTTGGAGCTCCTCCGCGAGCTCTTCCGTGACCCCCCTCCGGGGCTTCTGTGTGCTGTGCGGCCCCCCGGGGTTTCTACGTGCTCCTAGGGCGACACCCCCATGATGGCTTCCGCGTGCCCTTGTGCGCCCCCTAGAGGGGTTTTGTGGTATACCCGCTCGTACACTTTCCCTTGCGCGTCTAGTGCCCTTCCTTGGCCTTCTTAGGTCCCTGTGTTTGTGGGTGGTCTCCCACTACTCTTTGTCTCTGTACTCTCCCTGTTTTTTTGTTGGTCTCTTTCTCTCTCTAGTCAGTGTCTCCCTCGTTTGTCTTAGTCTTGTCCCTCATCTGTGGTTGGTCAACGGGTCTCAGTTCTTGTCACTTTTTTTGCTTAGTTTTTTGCGGACGATGGGCAACCCTGTCTGGTGTGCCCCTTTTTTCCTCCATGTGTTTGTCAAGCTCACCTGTCTCTCTTTCACCCGCTTTGGTGCGCCTTTGTCTCTCGTGGTTTCCCCATTGACGCTTTGCGTCTTGAGTCCTTGATCTGTTTTCTCCCCTCTGTTTTAGTTTCACGGTCCCTGTGTTGTCGGGTAACCACCCTTTCGTTTTGTTTGGATCTCTCTCCTGTCCTGGCCCTAGTCTTTCTTGCTTTTTGTCCCCGCCTGTCTCGCTCTCTTCCTGTCTGGTATCTGGATGCTCTTGCCTTCCTCTCGCCCCAGTCTCTCTATGGGTCATCTCGCTCTGTGACACTTTCGCTTCGTGTTTGCGATGGTATGTCTCTCCCTTTACCTGTGTTCGATCCTGCTCTCTGGGTTTCAGTCTTTTTTTCTTTTGTATGTATGGGTGGTCTCTCCTGTTTTTTTTCATTTGTTGTCTGCCGTCTGAAATCTCGTGTTTCACCCGTCTCGCGTGCCCATGCTCACCTTTTCTCTGTCCCTCTCCTTCTATCCCTCGCGGTTTTTGTCCTGGCCCGGTATCGCTTTGCGCTGTCTCTGTTGTTCCATGTGCTGTCTGTCTTTCTGGCAGACACTTGCTCTGTTGTCTTTGATCTGTCGCTCTCTCTCTCCTGTTCTGATTGGTTGTCTGTTTTTCCCCCATCGGTTTGCGTTCAGTCCCCGAGTTCTTTCTCTCTGGTCCCTTGCTTGCCACCTGCTGCAGTCCTTTTTAATGGAGATTCTTCCTGGTGCCCTCTGTCTGTGCTCGTTCCTGAACTGGTTCTCTCTTCTCCTTGTTTCTTGAGCCCTCGACTGCGGCACTCTCTTCTTCAACCTTCTCAGTCCCTCTCGCGCTCCCTACTTCTCCGTCCCTCTACTCGTCATACCTCTTCCAGTCACTCTCGGATCCCTCCTTCCAAGGTCATTCCTCTTCCAGTCCCTCTCTAGCTCCCTCCGTCCTCGATCCCTTCTCTCGCTGATCCTCGTTGGTTCCCTGCTTGTTCCCTGTTCGGTTCCCTTCGGTCTGTGCCCCCGTACTTGTAATTGCCTTACTCCATTGGTCCTGTCTCTAGATGCTCCTTGTGTTATTGGTTCCCGGGTTGATAACATTTTTCCCCTGCATTCTCTTCCCTGTGCTCCCTGTTCTTGTCTGGCTCCTTTGTGCCTTGTTTCCCTGTGCTCCTTAGGTCAGGTCTCTCGCCCCTCCTCTTGCCTTAAGTTATGGCCTCCTTGCCTCTCCTCTTGCCTCCCCCTCTTTTGTCCCATGTGCCCCGTTCCCTGGTCTCTTTCTCTGAACACGTTCTTCTGCTCTAGTGACCTTTTGCCCCGCCGATACTTCCTGGTGTCCTAGGTCCCCAGGCCTTGGTACCCCTCTCTCCCAAGTCAGTGGTTCGCCCTCGTCCGGAGTTGTATATGTTCCGTGATTTGGAGTTATATTATTTGCATCTGGAATCTTTCTTTGGGGGGGGGGGGGCGTGGTACTGTGTGGTTTGGGGTTGTGTTGGGTGTTTTCCCGTATTTCATGCCTACCTTGTGAAATGTCTGTGTTGATTCCCCGGTCCTTTGTGTGCTGTGTCCTGTTCCGTCCCCCGAGTACGACAAGTACTGAGTGTTTCACATTCCTGTTTTTGTTGTGAAAAGTCGAGCTTCCTGTCTGCATTGTCTTGTCTTGTCTAGCTGCACTTTGTTGTCGATTGCCCTGCCCCGCCTAAATGTGATTCACCATATGTAGCTCAACCTGGTCCCTCATTACCAGTCGACCTCTTGTATTGAACCTGACAAGGTTTCCTAGCTTCTTGTCCCTGGATCAGTTGTGGTTTTGTCAGCCGCCTGTTCCAATGTGTTGTGCAACTGTTCACTGGTCCCACTATCGGTGGCGTTTTTTGGCCCCCGGTGTTAGTTTTCTATCTATTGGTTTTTTACCATCTTGCCCTGCTCCTGTGCCATATCTTGCTGGACTTTTGGGAATTGGATTTTATCCCTTTGGTCGTTCTGTGCTCAGCATCTGGATCTGGTTTTTTGATTACCAGCTGTAATAGAAAGCCGTTGTGTATCTTGCTCACTGCCTGCGTCGTATCTCGAGCATTTGGGTCCTCCCTCTCATCCCGGATCAGCTCATGGTGGGTTCAGTTTATCTTTTCTAGATCTCAGTAGTGCAACGGATGAACGGAAACCAGCAGCTTAATTAAAGATGTTTCCAACCACAGTTAAGTGGCGGGACAGAAGACGCTAAGCCTTCCAGGCAAGGCTTGGGGGTGGAAAAGTCATCACTTGGGTGGCTTATGGTCTGCAATAGGGATTCTGCATATTGTAACTATGCCATGCACGTGAACATTTTCAGCCTCCAACCAGTATTTAATGGCAGTGTGTTATTGATCCAAAAATCAGTGCTTTAGGAATTGAAAAGCAACCTGAAGGAGGAGGTTTTAAGTACATGCAAAATCAGGACAGACATAAGAAGAGGGTCAATGATAGCATTGGAAAGGACTACCACAATGGGCTTGTAGAAAGCTAATACAACATAGGAAACTTCATTAACAGGAAGACACAGTAACCAAGGTAAAAGAAACGGTGGGAGGTATATTAAAACAATTGGGGACGTAGTACTAGTTGCTCACAGCTAGACAAAGCACAAGCAAGAGAGGGACTGATGAGGTCTGAGGAATAATACTACAGGAGGTATAATTTCAGGAGCAATTCGTTGAAAACAGTGGCAACGTCACGATGCAGCTGTTAGAACACGGACTAACATCCATTCATAAACAAAGTACAAAGCGAAGACAAATTCAGGAATGAGGTTAAATGTTTGCAGAAGACACGAAATGGTTTCCGTTCTGAAATAATTGAAGAAGTAAAAAAGCAGTCAGTTCTTCAGTCATGGCAATGAGACATGTGGATGGCTCAAAAAGGAGCAGATTCATTGTACGCAGGTA
>NC_045741.1:297177-297349 GCF_008692095.1 Etheostoma spectabile | reverse complement strand
CGTATGGACTGCATTAGGCAAAACAATGACGCCAGGTTTCGTTGCATTAAAAACGACAATAGCACTCAAAGATGTGCCAAACAGCGTATCAAGAAACAATCCTATTTCTTTCTTACCTCCGTCTCTTTACACTATTTTCCGTTAGTCGTCCGACTCGTCTGTAAATGCTATA
>NC_045741.1:296922-297161 GCF_008692095.1 Etheostoma spectabile | reverse complement strand
TCTTTCTTTTTCTCGTTGAGAAAATCCTATGTGAGCGCGCACCGCACTAAAGATTCCGCGTGAAACGGTGCGGCATATTAGTTCCAGTTTCCATGTCATCGCATTCGGTTCGGCGCAGGGGTCTCTGAGACCCGGGGCAGAATGCGGTTGTATTTTTCTACTACCGCGGCCTCGGCCTTCGGGTGTCTGGGACCCGTCCTGCATTCAACTGCATATCTCTGCTGCCACGGCCTTGGGCT
>NC_045741.1:296476-296912 GCF_008692095.1 Etheostoma spectabile | reverse complement strand
TTGAATTTTTCTTCCACTTCCGCCAACGGTTCTATTGTATTTTGTTTTGTAGCCTATTGTATGAAAGGGGGGGAAAAAAATTAAAAACAAAACGAAATGCTTGAACTCTGTTGGGAGAGAAATTCCTTCTATAATTGCAACTTTGATCCAAGTTGCAGAAGGAATTTTTTAGTTTGTCTATAATCTGAACTTATTTTAGAGATGGACATATATTTTTAAATATTTAAAAAATATATATATATATATATATATATCATGCTGATTTTATTCATCAGTGAGCTTATACTTTGAAAAGTGCGAGAGATGTAGTATTTTTTCCAGATGCAAGCTCTTATTTTGAAAAGTAGAAACTAGGAGATGGCAGAAGGATTCTTTTAGTTTATATATATATAAATATATTATATAATAATATATAATAAAACTAAAGGGAGACTTT
>NC_045741.1:290224-296466 GCF_008692095.1 Etheostoma spectabile | reverse complement strand
CGATCCGGTTGGGGAGAGTTCTAGCCTGACGAGGCTCCTCTCTGTACCCTGTCTCTCTTGGTTATGCTTTGACAAAGCTTATAGTTAAGGCATAGAATTGAATATTGTTAGGGAGTGAGGAGTCGCAGCGTCCGCCTAACCCGGCCATGCAGATTATCGAAACATATTCAATGTCAAATTCAATTTTATTTATTAGTATCAATATATAACAAAGAGTTATCTAAGACACTTTTACAGATAGAGTAGGTCTACACCACACTCAGAATTTACAAGGACCCAAAGTTCTAGTAGTTTCCTCCAGGCAAGCAACAGTGCGACAGTGGCGAGGAAAAACTTCCTTTAGGTAGAAAACCTCGGACAGACCAGGCTCTGGTAGGCGGTGTCTGAGGGCGGTTGGGGTTAGTGGAAATAACAAAAATAGTAGTTTGTAGCAGTTCTTGTAGTAGTTCATGCCATAGCAGGGCACTGTGCGGCATTACAGGCACACAGGACGTAGTGGGCACCGCAGAGTGTAGCAGATGAACATGGCACCGCAGGGACGTGGCGGGACATGGCGACAGCTGCTACCATGATTTTGAGCATCCCTGATCAGAGGGAACATGCTGGGGAAAAAAGAACATAAGGACTCCGGGATGACTCCCAGAGCTAGGTTAGAACACGCATTTCTGGGAGCATGGATGCACACTAAATGAAAGATAGGAAGATAGAGGAGAGAGGAGCTCAGTGTATCAAAGGATGTCCCCAGCTGTCTAACACTATTACAGCAAACCAAGAGAGACAGGGTAAAGAGAGGAGCCTGGTCGGGCTAGAACTCTCCCCAACCGGATCGGGCTATTGCCAAGTCTCCCTTTAGTTTATTATATGCTTGATATATGATAGTAAATCTAACAACTATATGAGAACCAGGTGGGAGGGTTAGGCGGACGCTGCGACTCCTACTCCCTAACAATATTCAATTCTATGCCTTAACTATAAGCTTTGTCAAAGCATAACCAAGAGAGACAGGGTACAGAGAGGAGCCTCGTCAGGCTAGAACTCTCCCAACCGGATCGGGCATGCAAAGTTCCCCTTTAGTTTTATATATATTATATATAATATATTTATATATATAAACTAAAAAGAATCCTTCTGCATCTCCTAGTTTCTACTTTTCAAAATAGAGCTTGCATCTGGAAAAAAATACTACACTCTCGCACTTTTCAAAAGTATAAGCTCACTGGAATAAAATCAGCATGATATATATATATATATATATATTTTTTAATATTTAAAAATATGTCCATCTCTAAAATAAATTAGATTATAGACAAAAATAAAAAATTCCTTCTGCAACTTGGATCAAAGTTGCAATATAGAAGGAATTTCTCTCCCAACAGAGTTCAAGCATTTCGTTGTTTTTAATTTTTTTCCCCCCTTTCATACAATAGGTACAAAACAAAATACAATAGAACGTTGGCGGAAGTGGAAGAAAATGCAATCGCATTCTAGCCCAAGGCGTGGCAGCAGAGATATGCAGTTGAATGCAGAGCGGTCCCAGGCACCCGAAGGCCGAGGCCGCGGTAGTAGAAAAATACAACCGTTCTGGCCCGGGTCTCAGAGACCCCTGGCCGAACCGAATGCGATGACATGGAAACTGGAACTAATATGCCGCACCGTTTCACGCGCGTACTTTAGTGCGGTGCGCGGTCACATAGGATTTCTCAACGAGAAAAAGAAAGAAGAAAGTATAGCATTTACAGACGAGTGGACGACAACGGAAAATGTGTAAAGAGACGGAGGTAAGAAAAGAAAAGGATTTGTTTCTTGATACGGTTTGGCACATCTTTGGTGCTATTGTCGTTTTTAATGGCAACGAAACCTGGCGTCATTGTTTTGCCTAATGCAGTCCATACGGATAGAACTGATTTATATTGCTTTCATGGTATTACTTTACCAGTGGAATTAAATATAAAGTTGCTAGTTTTAAACTAGAATATTTGGATTCTGTAACGGTTATGCCAATTAGATTATCCATTACTTTCTGCAGACAGGAAACGTCAGGTCATGAAAAGAAAAAGATACATTGCCTATTTTCACCACTGTTAGAAGGAAAATGTAGACAGAGGGAGGATGAAGAAACAGAGCGAGGAGCAGGATGAAAGAGAGACGGAGGAGATGGTTAGTGAGGAAGCTGACATTGAGACATCAGAAACTGAGCACACAATTACTTAATTTTAGTTATCTTCTTTCAGTATGATCTTAATGTATATAATGAATAAATATATACAATTACAAGCGAATTAATCCACAATGCTCTCGGTTACACCCTCATGTTTCATTCATTCTTTCAGTATCAGAAATGCAAGGATGATCAACCAGTGCAGCCTAATTAAAGATTTTCCAACCACAGTTATGGCGGGACAGAGACGCAGCTTCCAGGAAGCTGGTATGAAAGTCATCCTTGGGTGGATATTCTGCAATTATGGATTCTGCATATTGCTATGCCTGCAGACTTCAGCCCACCAAGATTTCTGGCAGTGTGTTTGACTCACCATCAGCTTTAGGAATGGAAAAAAACAACTGAAAGAGAGGGAGGGTTTTCAGTACATGCAAAATCTGACAGACAATAAGCAAGCAATGATAGCATGGAAGGATACCAAAGGGCTGGAGAAGCTAATACAACTTGGAAAATATCCTTAACCAGGAACACAGTAAACAAGTAAAAGAAAACCGTGTATATAAAACAATTGGGAAGGAATATTGTCCCAGCTGACAAAACATAGCACAGAGAGGACATGAGAGTGAGGAATCAACTAACAGAGGAAATTTCAGGGAAATTCTTGAAACAGTTGCAAATCACGATGCAGCTGTTAAACACAGAATAACATCATTCACAACGCAAAGTACACAAGCAAGAGCGATTCAGAATGAGGTTCGAATTGTTTGGCAGAAATGGTCCGTTCTGAAACAAATGAAGAAGTAAAAACAGTCAGTTCTTCAGCACATGGCAGATGAGGATGAAGGATGTCTCAAAAACGGAAGCAGATTTCATTTGTACTCAGGTACTATTATAATGGAAAATCATCAGGGAGTTTTCTTCATTTTGAATCTGCGCTGAAAGACTAGATGCAGAGGGGCTCACGAAAAGATAGTCCGCGATTGACCACAAGGCCTAGACTACAAAAACAACACTATAGGCCAGGCATAGAGGAGTGCTGGTGATGAGTGGTAAGCATTCAGGGGTCCAGGCGAGAATAGAAGCAAGCCAAATTGGCATTTTACATCCACTGCTGTGCAGATTGACCTCGAGTTTGTTGTGCTCTCAGTTACGCTTAGTAAGTTGTTTGGGGAAACAAGCTTCTTCAGATATGTTGCAGTCATCAACTGTTGACCTCTAAGAGCAGCAGATTTATGGAGAAGGTTGGTTCAGACTTTGACAGATTTCAGGCAACAGTCCTTCTTTGAAACCTGTGGGGTGAGTATTAACCATCGTGTGTGCAGTGTGATGCTGCACCCAGTCGTTGGCAAAACGACAAAGAACAAAAAGTTCCAACTCCGTGAGTACCACGTACTAAGCTCTGTGTCAGGGAGCAAGTTTGTGATAAAGAAACTTATCGGTCTCTCTTTATTTTATCCTGTCATTGACTGCAATGCTTAGTGAAACTAAGCAGACGTTTTTGCAAGACCAACTGTGGAGATGAGAGTTGTATCCACTCTAACCCAAGAGTGATGCATTTTTAAAAGACACCAACTGTTGTTGAATTTGCCGTCTTATGATGCACAATATGAGGATTGGGACCTGAACTCCATCAGTTCAGGAGACTTTTAGAAAGAAAAACTAAAGAGTCACGAGATTGGAAAACTTCTAATACAGTGGAGTTGATCCGTTTCATTGAGCCATACAAAGAACGTATTTGCGAGCTTTTTAGACTGTGCAACTGCGTGTTGCACTCACCAGGTGAGTTCGCCACCTGTGAGAGGAGTTTTTCCAAACTAAAATTAGTGAAAAAACCTAACTCAGGTCCAATTACAGATGAACGTCCAGCAGTTTAGGGATGCTAAGCATTGAATCAGAAGGGCAAGTCTTTGGATCTGATGCATTTGTGGATATTTGCACCGAAACCACAAAAGCAGAATACTATATTGTAAGTTGCAGGATTTGGTATTGCCAGTGCACAAGCATGAGAGATTACTGAAATGAAAATTTGACTGTTAAAAAATTTGACTCCTAAATGTTAGTGTACAGGTTTGTGCAGGTTTGTGAAGGTTTATGTTCTCATGTGTTGTATGTGAAATATTTTGAATAGAAATTTTGTTTCATTGTGCACTAAAAAACAACAAAAGTTGTTTAAAAAAAAGAATCGTCATTTTTTTCCATTCTTCTTCTGGCCCTGTGAAAAAACAATGGCCCCACCTTGGCCCCCCTGGAAATGTTTCCTCGAACCGCCCCTGCCCGGTAATACTCTCTGTAATAGACTTTATGCAGCAGGTGTGGTAAAAAAACACTACCGTTTTGTCGCAAAAGGGGGTACCAAATCAACCAAACTTAAAGTTACAAATAGCCATTAAATTAAAGAAATTAAAAGTCAGCCAAAGAAAATGTGACACAAAGTAAAGGACAGCATTATTGTTGCCAACTTGGCCTTTGTTTTTGTTGAGACTGATTCAACTCTAGTTTCAAATCAGGAAGCTTAGATGAATTTTGTGCGCTTCCGGACGAGTGGTGAAAAAAGGAACAGCCCAGCTTGGTTTGTTGGCTCAGGTTGTTTTATTCAGGCCCACAGCACCGACAGCTTCGGTCAGTAAGTCCACTATTAAATGTATGTTTTTCTTTTCTATTATTAAGCACGCACACCAAAATTTTGGTAGGTGAAAGTCCCTTTGAAATTCAATGTTCTTTGTCTTCTTCTTTTCTATAATTAGGGCCTGAGCACGACAGCATCCCCCGTACACGAAGGCCACTATGTGATTTCAAATGTTTTTTGTTCTGTTTTCATTTTATTTTATGCATTTGAGCCGAGAATGAGGTGCATGGAAAATGTATATAAATGATATATAAAATGAGTCTCGGATGGGCAGGGAAACTGTTTCTCTTTTCTTTTATTCTTAGGGCTAGCACCGACAATATCAGTAAGCAAAGGTTCTATGGAAATTCAAATGTTTCTTGGATTCTTTTTTTCTTTTTTAGGGCTGGAGCACAGACAGCGTCGGATGTGCAAGGCCTTATTGAAATTCAAATGTTTCTTACATAGGATTTGTTGTATTAAGATTACCACAATTTGATGCAAAACCTGATTTTTGGGGTGGGAAGCGTTATCCTCATTAAACGTAATACAACTTTTTTTCTGGCCCATGGCATCGTTTTGTTATTGTTACATCCCACTTGCAACCAGTAATACATAGAGACCTTATTTATTGATATTGATTGATTCAATGTGTTGAAGAGGGTGGTCATGGTTCAGCAAACACCTTTCTCTGTGATTTTTGAGACAACTGGTAAAATGCTAATTGGCCTGTAATGCTCACCCAGTTGGATTCCCTAATTATTATAAATACCGCCTATTTTACTATGTCTGACTTCAAACTTTCGAAAACTTTTTCTATAATTAATGCATTTATTATTGCTATTGGCTCAATTAAGGTCTACATGGTTAAAAGCATGGCGTCAATTCCAAAAAACATCTAGATTTGGAATTTTAAGAGAGTTCAGAGGTTGTTTTTACTTTAGATTCAGCAAACATCTGTTAGAGAGAAGACAGTGGAGACATCATAGATGCTAAGTCTTGATGTCCAGGATCATATTTACTATTACCTACCAGAGAGATCACACCGTGGATTTGAGGAGTGGTGCCGGTTTCTACAGCTCTTACCAGGCAGCCATTGTCATAATTTCTAGATATTTGTTTGTCATTAGGCAGTTTTCCAGTTATTTTATAATATCGTCTCAGATTTGGTGGGGATTTCCTTGTTTCTCTATCAGACTAATAAAGAAATTAGCTTAAGCAGCTCAGAGTGCGTTTGTACCTTAGTCGTTCAACAGTTTTGTTAAGAGAGGTTCACAAGGCAAGATCTCTTCTTCCTTAGTCTCCATTTATCATCATTAATGCAGCAGAGATATTTCTGTTCACCTTAACTTTGATTTTCTTTAGAAAATTGTTGTGTCATATTTTGAATTGTGGATAAAAACACATGAGGTCTCAGCATTTCCACATTGTACAGACAGTAGTGATTCAATTAATGGTGTTAATTGCATTTTAGTAAAG
>NC_045741.1:289964-290199 GCF_008692095.1 Etheostoma spectabile | reverse complement strand
CTGCATTTATTTTATAGACGGACATATATTTTAAGTGTTTTTATTCATCAGTATGATATTCTGCATTTATCTTATAGACATGTTTAGTCAAAAAATATTTTAATATTTGGTGTTTTTTTTACTAAACGTTAAAAAAACACCAAACATTAAAAGTATTTTATTCATGATAGTTGACGCAGGCTTATTTTATTCCAGATGATAGTCTGCATTTATCTTGTCAACACAAGCATAACAT
>NC_045741.1:289793-289954 GCF_008692095.1 Etheostoma spectabile | reverse complement strand
AAATGAGCAAACTATATGTGTGGCAAAATTGTTACTTTAACAGTTTTTAACGTTCTTTCAATTGATTGTAACAAATGTGGTCACGAATTCACCCGTGACTCTATCTGGAAAATTATTCGCGATTTTGTATTTTTGACCCTCTGGATTTACCGTTGGACACA
>NC_045741.1:288198-289783 GCF_008692095.1 Etheostoma spectabile | reverse complement strand
TGAGACGGGACGGATGACATGGGACGCTCCAGGCTGCAGCCATATACTCTTGCACTTATCTGCACATACCCTGTGAGTTTTCTGGGTTAGGGTACTGGTGGCGTATGTATATAAAACTGTCTGGGTATATCTGGGGCACTTATCTGAACATACCGTGTGAGTTTTGTGGGTTAGGGTACTAGTGGCATATGTATATAAAACTGTCTGGGTATATCTGGGGCACTAATCTGAACATACCCTGTGAGTTTTGTGATAACTGCCTTTACGGTTGCTGATTTGTGTTCAATTATGTCCAGAGCCATGCCCCTTTCAAAGTTCATTGGTCAATAACTTGAAAAGTATTTCAGATATGGACATGCTTTGTACAACTTGTAATAAGCTTGATCCATTTATGACTCACTGACAATTTGGTGGCAATCGAAGCTACGGTGTAGAAGGAGATCTCAAAAATGTGTTTTTCAAAATGGTGGAAAGATTTTAATAATAATAAGACCTTAATTAATAATCCTTGAAGCTTTTGTAGAGCACATTAAGCTGCACCTGTGAGAGAAATTTCAAGTCTTTTAAAATTTACGGTGTGGGGGGCATGGCCTTTCAATGTTTGCATTTTGAAGCTTTTAATACAGCACCACCATGTGGCTGATTGGGTTCATATTTCTATAGAAGCACATGTACACCATTTCCAGTTATTCTCCTAAGTTTCATGTTTCTAGCTCATTCCAGCTCACAGGAATTTGAGCCGGTGCGGTAGACAACAAATAATAATAATAATAATAATAAATTAATAAAAATAATAACTATAACAGAAAAACATAGGATCAGGGTACAAGCGGCTGAAATGGGTTTCCTCAGGAGGGTGGCTGGCGTCTCCCTGAGAGATAGGGTGAGAAGCTCAGTCATCCGAGAGGAGCTCGGAGTAGAGCCGCTGCTCCTCGGTCGAAAGGGCCAGTTGAGGGTGTTCGGGCATCTGGTAAGGATGCCTCTTGGGCGCCTCCCTAGGGAGGTTCAGGCACGTCCAGCTGGGGGAGGAGGCCTCGGGGAAGAGCCAGGACTAGGTGGAGAGATTATACTCCAACCTGGCTCGGAACGCCTCGGGATCCCCCAGTCGGAGCTGGTTGATGTGGCTCGGGAAGGGAAGTGGGGTCCCCTACTGGAGCTGATGCCCGCCCCGCGACCCGATACCGGATAAGCGGATGAAGATGGATGGATGGAGAAAAACATAGAAGGGTTCTACCGCTTCGCGATTTGAACCTTAGTAAGATGCATCATTACATTGCAATGATGCACACAGTAACTTAGCCTACTTTGGATGTATCGTGAGCAAAACCAGGTCACTGTGTCACAAGCCAAAGCATTAAAGGAGAATTCCTGTTGATTCCAACAAGTAGTTCTGCTGTTTGTAAATTTGGAGTGCTGTCAGTAGAGAGAAAAACTAAACCAATCAGTGCCCCTAAACCGTTTGTATCTCATTTCTGTGTTGTAGTTTGTAGATGGTACTGAAGCACTCCTTGCAGTATCAACACAGGAACTACACAGAGCTGAATTAGCAGAACTTTCATGCATTTCTTTCACATCTACAGCAGTC
>NC_045741.1:284474-288188 GCF_008692095.1 Etheostoma spectabile | reverse complement strand
TGTTCACTCGGAAGGAATCACTTCACATGGGTAAGCACTTTTAATGTGCTTTAATTTTTAACATGTTTAGAGGCTAAAAACACATGTAAAACTTGCCCTGTTTAAGCCTGTTAGCTGCTAACTCTAGCAGGAGGATAACACGGTGTAGACAACACCAATTGGTTTAATTTTTCTCTCTACTGACAAGACTCCAAATTTACAAACTACAGAGCTATGTGTTTAAATCAAATTCTTTTAAATCGGAATTCTGCTTTAAGAGGTTGCTGTAGCAACCAACGTACCAACCAACCAACATAGAATTATATAGCGCATTTCATAAAACCCAAGGATGCTTTACACAAGTACAGGGGGACAAGGGAAAAGAAAATACTAATCCAACACAAACACAGACAAAAAGAAATAAAATGTCCACGCTAAATGGAAGTTGGATGTTAATGTTGGCTACGGACGTAAAACCACATCGCGTAATCTAAAGTTATTTAATGACTGAAATAAACATCTTACATACCTTAAAGCCAAGTTTGGGTCAGTTTGATCATTTACAATCTCTTAATTGTCTCCATCTGTTAAAAAAGGCCAACCGAGCTGTGACTCGGGTTTTCACACATTGTCTTCACTTTCCATTTTAGTTTTTAGTTGTTCTTTGTTTAATTTCCTTCTTTTCTGTGATGGGGCAGGGCGCCCCACAATCAGCCATAACTATGGCAGATAATTTCAAAAATAAAATTAAAATACGCTTACGCTTATATAAAGAAATCTCCTGCCACCTGTTACCTGGCACTAGTGTAACACTGTTAACTGGTGTTACACTAACACAGGCCTTTTCTGGTGTTACAATGAAATCTGTGACCCATCAGAATGTGTGTTCTATAGCTCCATCTAACTGCTGAAAATCATTTTGTGACTTTGCGGTGAAAATCAGATCCTGGCAGAGGCATTAATAAAAACTATACAAATATAGTGTTCTTTTCACTGTTAGTCTCGTTTGCTGTTGCAGGTCATTTGTGATCATCAGATGAAACATTACAGCGTTTCAGAAACATTCAAAAGTTCAATTTAGTATTACAATATTTTCCTCTGAAGGAAAAGTACACGGTAAGCCAGAACACAGGGACAAACTATTCCCAGAAGAAAAGAAGAACATTATAGTTAATTGTGCTGCTAAATTGTACCAATACTACAATAGATAGACTACAATAATACTAACAATATTAATATCACCATATTATCTTTACCCAGATATAAATATGGCTAACATCAAGCCATTAGTTAGTTATTACTTTGTTAATTACTTCCAAATTTAATTCAGCAATCCATTTATTCACAGTTCTGTAAACACATGCTCACTGTAATTTTACACGTCGTAGAAGAGAGTAAAGTTTGCGCATTAACCGGTTTATTAAACCACTTAAACAGTGCTATAAAGTACGTAATCTATATTATTAGATGGGTTAAAATGTCTCACAGTCTTACATGCAAGGTGCGTCCAGTATTAGGGCTGCCGGCGCTACTATACACATGTTTTGAATATGAATGGCCAAATGATAATGCGTCACTTTAAATTTTGCTGCCACAAGGACTTCAAACTTTATTTCTAAAGCACATTTGTAGGACGGCAGTAGTTTAGTTTTTTTTGTTACACAAAGCATAAAAAACAAATTGCATTGAAGAAAAACTAAAATACATGTGAGGGTGTGGTAGAAACCTGTAACAACTTGTATAAAAACCACAACCAAAGTACATCCACTAATGGACGTTCAAAATCAAAAATACATTATCTCCTTTCCTTTTGTCAAGGATAGTCCAGTGTATAAAAGAGATGATAAAAAAAAGCTTTTCCTGATCACTTAGACAATTTGAATGCAACATTTGGGTCATTTAACTCTGTTATGAACCTTCCTAAGCAAAACTGACTATTCACCTTGTACTCTAACTCCATGAATTGGACTCTAGCGCAGAGACTTACCAGAGCATCTCTGCAACTTTGATCCTATTGCTGTAGTTTTGGCCTCATTTCTATCTTTTACTTAGCAAAGTCATTGCTGATATCTGGTTAAAAACAAACCAGATGGGTATGTGAGTATGCTCTTTCCACAGACTTGAAAAATGTTGACCTATGGTTTAAGATTTTATAAAATAACCTAGTTTACCAACTGTGTGACTCTATAATTTATAACTTCAAACTCTCCTCTTTGATAAAGCTTATAGTTGGGGTGTGAGGAGTTTCAGTGTTTGCCTAGATCGGTGGGGGAGGGTGTATAGCTTCAGTAAAGCAAGAGAATGCATCTGGTGAAGCACTTAGTGTAATGCTCCACAGGTATTAGAGGCACAGGGGAAAATCTCCATTTTTTGCATGAATGATGTCATGCTGGCTCAATAGAAGGAGACAGACCAACCTGCTCTGTGAGGCGCCGTGTCCTCAGAAAGAATCCCAAAAGACACCCGATGACCACAGCCAGCACAGACATGATGAGGAGCCCATTTTGTTTGCAGACGTTCTTCACCCTTACCCACACTGCGTCCAAAGCCACGGCCATTGTGAGTCAGCTGTCCTGTCAGCAACCCATTAATGTACCAAACCCAAAGCCTAAAATCCAGGTTTGATAATAAGAACACAAGCAAAAAAGAGCAAATGAAATAAAACTCCAGGACTGGGTGAGATGCTATGTGAGATATTAAATCCTCTGTGATGTTTTAAAGCGGATTCGGACTCAGCATCCCTCTTGTTCTCTCGCTGCAGCAATCTGCACTAAGCTAGAAGATTCTCTCACTTTCCAGGCATCCCCTCCCACCCTGCTCCACCCATGCGGCCCTGTGTGAGCTGACCCAACGCCAGGGGGGCGGAACATCTGGCAACCATGTCCCAGTGGGTTAACATCACCAGTCCTGTTAGTACACTACTGTATTGAACAAGTCTGAGGCTAGATTAAAGATCCATAAACAATTTGACAAAGGTTAGTATACAGAGGCCTTCTGAATCTAACAGAATGATAGACAACAGAACAATGTCAAAAAAAGTATAATGCAGGACATAATGGTTAATTAACTAATCGATAAATCAGCAAAGCATTAGTCATTTTATTTTTTATTTATTTAACATTTATTTAACCGGGAAATAATACCCATTGAGATTCAGAATCTCTTTTACAAGGCAGCAGCATCAAAGTCTCAACATACAGTAACAAACAGCAAACAACAGACTTAATACAAAAAAGAAAACACTAAGAAAATATGACATCTGTAACAGGACATTAGCAGGTTAGAAAATACTTTATCCTATTTTAAAAATCTTCCATGCTAATAAAATAATCTAGATTAAGGTGACTTTGTAGCACACCAAGGTGACAATACAAAAACTTTAAAAGCACATTCACCAAACACCGTATGGGTTCGAGGAATGACATAAATAATTAGTCTGTGTGACGTGCAGCTACTGATACCTTTAGGCATCAGTAGAGAACAGGTATTCATGACACAATTATAATGGTCCAATGATATCCAATGTAAAAACCAACCACTTCTGAAAGTTTAATGTAATGTTAACATATAGAGCAAATTGTTTCTTTACGTTTGATCATTAGACCTGCTATTAAGCTAAATTGTTATGATTGTAAGGTTTTCAATTCAATTCAATTCAATTTTATTTATAGTATCAATTCATAACAAGAGCTTTCTCAAGACACTTTACAGATAGAGTAGGTCTAGACCACACTC
>NC_045741.1:282826-284464 GCF_008692095.1 Etheostoma spectabile | reverse complement strand
AAGGACCCAACAGTTCTAGTAGTTTCCTCCAGAGCAAGCAGGTTTTGTATTCATAGCAGAGTATTCCTGTATGTAATTAAAATGTTTGGAAGGGATCTTTAAGTTTTCATTCTTAGCAGATTTAACTTTAAAAATTCTTTTGACCAAAGATGCTCCTAATTTCTAGTTAGTTAGTTATGTCAGCTGAAATGATTGTCTAACAAGTTTCATTAAGTAAAGCTAACCGGCTAAATAACCTTAAGTTAACACGAACAGTTGGTTGGAAACACTATCTCGAGCGCTTTCAAGCTGATACGTTTTAAAACGAGAACACTGTAAAAGGGTCTTAAATATGTCCCCAATGTATTGGTTAATTACCTCAAATATCAGGTCAAGTTTTTTTAACAAATTATTTGATACTCAGAAACATCATTGCTCGTGGACCAAATGTACAAATTACATTTTACTTTTTAACTTTTAACTGCGTCAAACTTATTTGACTCATTTTAAATTATTTGTAGTTAGTGAAAGTTCAATCATTAAGCACTTTTCTTTTGTAGTTGGAAGTGACTCACATATTATTTCCTGTTTGTATTCTCATTTTACGTTTGATCTCTTTGTACTAAAACATGGACATACTGTAAAATCTAAAATATTACCTGTATGTTTCAAAACAATGTGTCTTTAATCATAGGCCTTTTCTCAGTCTTTTACTTTATACAGTACACTATGAGATATTAACTTTGTACTAATATCGGATCACATTCTGTTTTAATGGCCAAGTAAATGTACACACATACAGGGTATTTGAGTCTAACCCGAACCCTAAAATGACTTTGCAAAGCTTTAGAGAACTTTGGGTCCTTTACGTTTTTTTGTTTTTTCAGCACAATCCACAGTTTACTTTCCTCCAGAAAGATACGAATGTGCTGCCAGTAAGATGATTCTGACAGTCAATCACTTTATTGCTGCCAAAATATATCCACTTTGTAAAAAGTCTGGTCCACCTGTTTGGCCACCTGGCGCTATCACCACCCCAACATTAAGGATCAGATCTAAAATGAAAACTAGGCATTTAACTTAACAATATCAGTGGACTAAATTGTGGATGATTTGTTGATCATTTTTTTAGTTGAAGGGAAAATGCCAACAATAGTCTGTGCTGTTTAGTATTGAAAATTAGTGAAAATAATTCAGTTAATGCACTGACATAGGAAAGTTGTAAGCATCCATCTTTTGACTGTTAATCCAGAAAGTACGGCTGTGTCCAATGAGAATAAACCACTGTGTCCAATGACAATCTGTATCATGTCTCACCTTCCTCTGCTGCGTGGTAGGGAACAGGCGTGCATGACAGCTTTACAGGTCAGATGGGTTTCATTCAGTAATGTATGTATTAATGCCTTTTTGAGAATAGTCAGGGGATTAGCAGAAATGCATTTGACTGGACTTTCATATGTGCAGTTGCTATCAATTTATTGAGTCCTAGCTTGTCACATGAGATCCATACAAATTTCTCTCATTTGTTGACACAGCTGTTATCCACTTTTACGCAGAGTTGTTGATTTTATATTTAATTCAAAGTGGGGGTTTTCCAACCCTCAATTCAATTCAATTCAATTTTATTTATAGTATCAATTCATAACAAGAATTATCTCA
>NC_045741.1:276741-282801 GCF_008692095.1 Etheostoma spectabile | reverse complement strand
CGACATTTACAGATAGACCACATCCGGAATTTACAAGGACCCAACAGTTCTAGTTTCCCAGAGCAAGCAACAGTGCGACCGTGGCGAGAAAAACTTCCTTTTAGGCGAAACCTCGGTCGACACAGGCTCTGGTGGCGGTGTCTGACGGGCCGGTTGGGGTTAGAATGAAGAGTGGCAATAACAAAAATAGAAAAAAATTAGTAGTTTGTAGCAGTTCTTTGTGGTAGTTCATGGCATAGCAGGACGCTGTGCAGCATTACAAGGCACAAAGGAGTAGCAGGACGGAGCAGGACGTAGCAGGACGTAGAGGGCACCACAGTGTAGCAGTTGAACATGGCATCACAGAACGTGTAGCGGAAACCATGGCATAGCTGCTACCCTGATTTCGGAGCCTCTCTGATCCAAGGGAACATGTGGGGAAAAAAAGAACATAAGGATCGGGGAAGACTCCCCAGAAATAGGTTAGTAACAAGCATTTCTGGACATGGATTGCACATAAATGAAAAGATGGAAAGAGAGGAGAGAGGAGCTCCGTGTATCAAATAAGTCCCAGCTGTCTAAAACATTACAACAAAACCAAGGAGAGAGACGGGTAAAGAGGCTCCAGCCCGGCCGGGCCAGAACTCCCCCAACGGATCGGGCTGTATGCCAAGTCTCCCTTTGGTTCTATATATTCTTGATTATGTTAGATAAATCTGAAAACTATGTGACTAGTACTCTCCCTAACAAATTCGATTCTATGCCTAACTAGTGTATCAAAATAAGTCCCCAGCTGTCTAAAACTATTACAACAAAACCAAGAGAGACGAGGTAAAGAGATCCAGCCCGGCGGGCCAGAACTCTCCCACGGATCGGGCTGATCAGTCACTTTTGTTGCATTTTTCCACTGCGTGGTATCTACTCGACTCGTCTGACTTTACTCGCCTTTTTTGGTTTTCCATTCGAAAAAAAAGTCCCTGGGACCTGCTACAGGTACTTTTTTTAGTACTACCTCAGTCGAGGTTTCAAGCGAGCGAGGCAATACACAAAGGTGACGTAGAAAACCTGCAGACTGCTGGTTGGTCGGAGAGAATCGTCACTTATGACTGCGTTGTAGCAAACAAGAGTGCGGAGTGTGTTTCCAGAACAAACGGGACATTTAAAACAAATCTAGCCAGACACCGACAGATATTACTCTCTGCACTATCTCACTTTTCAACTGTTCGGGTACTAAGCGGCTTCATGTCGTTTCCAATATTGCACACTGTTGCTTTAAAAAAAAGACAATATGTAATCAAAGAAAAGTTTTTATTAGTTTCAAGTAGCGCATAAACCCTCACGTACTTCCGGTCTTCTTCCTCTGCACCCTGTGACAGTGTCCCCCCCGGCTCGCTGTCCCAGATGCATCCCAGTCGTTGTCATAAGCCTCTCCGTGACTCTCATACAGATTATACAAAGCCAGCAGGTCAGAACCAGAGAGCTCACGGTCGGACATCGCCCACCAGACGGTCTGCGGTGGCGATTTTCCAAAGCGTGAATGCTTAAACACAAAGAGTACACAGCAAACAATATTTTGGTGTGTAATCATGGTCGCTAAAGTTCATGTACTTATATAGCGTCTAGTAAATACTGACTGCGACGCTGAACAACATGCAAATGTTAGCTAACGTTACCAGGAAACTTAACTTACCCTTTTGTGTCGGCGAACAAACGTCATGTCGAGTCTGAACTCCGTCAGAATCCCAAACTCCCGTTTTTTTAGCGGTGTTTTGTTGCTTACTTCAGGTCTTTTGAAACAAACATTTCTTCTTGCTGCGGCAGGTAGCGACGTGCTTTTGTGAGTGCGCTGAAAAATTACGTCATCAGCGTTGCTATGGTGACCCGCACGCTGAGGCTTTTCTCAATCTGCAATGGAAACGGACATAGAAGGGCCGAGCCAGAGGCGAGCCGTTACCAGCAGTGGAAAAAAACGCCATAACAGACCGAGACATCATTTTAGTCAATATTTGTGCTTCTGCTGCTGTAATTATGCGTATTATAGTAGGTTGTTGTGCACCTCCCTCTTTGCCCTTTCTTTCTCTCCCTCACCCTCTCTCTCATGCCCCCAATAGGTCAAGGCAGATGGCTGTCCCCTAGCGTAGGTCCTTTTTCTGTTGGTTTCTTGCCTGAAAGGAAAATTTTACCTGGCACTGTCGCAAACAAATGTAATCTCTGTATTTCTCTGTAATTGTTGGGTCTCTGTATAGAGCAGTTTCTCAAATGGGGATTCGCGTACCCAAGAGGGCACTTTGGAGTACCTCAGTGGGTACGTGAGTTTTTGCAAAATGCTAATTTAACAATGTCATCATACAAAAATACTCAAATTAAATAATAATGAATGAATTATGGAGAGGTTTAAACATTTGAAATGCTGGAATTAAATGTTTTTTAGTTACAAGGTTTTGTTGTTTAGTAAATCTATTGCGACACTGTATTGTACCTCTTTTTTTAGACTTTTTTTCTGCCAAAAATGTTTTGCACTGGTCGTCGGAACTTGGTTTAAAAAACCGGTAACACTTTCTATGAAGCCTGTATCTATTATGTATTATGAACACACCCTGAAAAAAAAAGTTTTCAAGGGTACCTCTTCAAATTAATATTTTCTCTTTCAATTCAGTTTAACATATTTAGTTTGAGTTTAAGTTTAAATTATTTTTTATTTTTCAAGTAATATTTTTTCATTCAAAATATTGTTCAATTTAAATATTTTTCATATAAAAGCTCAAATCCGTCCTCACAAAAATGGCCACTAGGGTGCTTCAGAACAAATGTTTATATCTCATGAACGACTATCTGATTTTTGTGAATTGGGTGGGTACCATCTAGGGACACCTGAGGTCACCCCTACAGTGGGGTACTGATGTTAAAAGTGGGCGTGGCTTATGGGCCCACATTTTTATTTACCACTTACACTAATGTGAGCAACTTCCACTTTACCGGGTAGATGTACAATGGGTCATAAAAATTACACATGGGATTAATTACACATTGCCTTCAACTCCGTATGCACATTAAAAACCCTTACATCCACGTGTTCCTTGAATTAATCTTGAATAACGTGAGGCACACACCCTGTGATTAAAGTGTTCTGCAAGCGCAACAAAAACTTTTGAATCGTCCAACTTTTTTGAACTTGTCCTAGGCCGTGCGCAAAACCTGGTACACGGTATCCTAGATGGACTAAACCAAAGATATGGAAAGAAAAATTGCAATTCAAAGTATGCGCATTTGACGACCAATTTAATTTCCCTAGCTTACTACCATACACATATCTATTATAGCAGCCAAAAATAAATGTTCTCAGCAAAGAACTCGTTGAGCAAAGAGATCATTGGCAAATCCCACTACATGCTCTGTTCAAATTTGGCAAAGATCGGCAATTAACGGGCATATAAACCAACGTTTATTTGTCTTGGCCAATAACTCAATGCATTTAAATGGGAAATGTGCAATTGTGATATCTCTGCACACAGTAAATGTCATCAACAACATAAGAAGACTGTAGCCAACACAGACCAGTTTTGGCCCTTTTTACTCAATCATTGTTAAGGATATTTTGCAACGGCAATGTATCACAGACCTTGCTGCTCACACTCCTGGATGTATTGTTTGGACCCAGGAAGGACTAGCTGTCGTCTCGGCGTCAGCTAATGGGGATCCTTTGAAATAAACAAATAAACAAATAAACCTCTCAATATTTACCCAATGTTTGCCTCCCCACCGCTTTTGCACGCACTCATCAGGGGAACAGGACGCTCGGATCCGTCATAACTGGTTGCAGTTCTAGTCTCCTTTCAAAATTTCGTTCCGTGACGGAATTGCTGTGGTGTTTCGGCCTTTGTGTGTTATCAACTGCTCAGTTTGACAGCCAGGCCGGGTTGCCAGTATACCTGTAAACACGTAAAACCAGCACACAACACTTTAACGTTATTATAGCCATGAAAGCAGCAAACAAAAGAACAGGAGAACCGAGATAGTCTACCCAAACTAAAAAAAAACGGCATATTTCTAATAATTGCATGACCAGAGGATGTAACAAACCCTGGTAGAACTTGAACAGGTAGCATTTGCTTCAGGCTAATTATCACGGCTACAAGGGACGGGCATTTTATCATTGTGGCACTCACATTGAATAATATAGCGAGAGTACCCAAATTGGTTACTTGCAAAAACAACTGACACAGCCGTAAAGTGATCCCTACTAGTCCTGGCTAATGCTGGCACAAGAAATTTAGGGCCGGTTGAAGATTTTTTTTGGGTTGACCATGTTCAATAGAGTTGGTTGGGTGGAGTCCATAGCCGTCTTTCATAGACAGTTCTTTGGTCTTTTCAAAAAGTTGGCTAACCATAGCTTGGCCATCCCTACCGACATACATGTTAGGGAGGATGGATGGGAGAAAAACAGGCAGGAGGGGCGTGAAAAGCCAAGTTGAAAAAAAAATTGGAGGAGTGTGCTGCCACATGTGCAAGCTTACCAATTTATTTCAAGAGGATATAAACACAAGGTACCAGGCAACCTTGGCCACCAGGTTGTAATTGTAGTGGTTGTTGAACATTGAGTTTTTTAGTTTGTGTTCAATCTGAAGACAATCGCCCAAAACAAGTAAAAAAACCTGCCCTTGAAGTGGATTTAGGGCCCGAGCGTCGACAGCGGCGAAGGCTATTGGAATTGACGGAATTATTATTAGGGGCCGAGCGCAACAGCGGCGAAGGCCCTATTGGAACTGAAGAGATTATTATTATTATTAGGCCCGAGCGCCGCAGCGGCGACGGCCTATTGGAATGAAGGAATTATTTAATAGGGCCCAAGCAAGAGCTTAAGGAACCTATTGTTTTGTAGGGATTATTATTATTCCGGGTGGCGCGGGTCCTTAAAAAGTCTAAATCACGTTTCCTAAATTAAGGCCTTAAAAAGCATTAAATTGTCTTAATTCAGATGGGGAGGTCTTAAATATGTTTGTGTCATGTCACGGCATGTGAACAGTAATTGTTGATAGCCGTCTAGAAACATGGGGAAATGCCAGTTCAGTTACAAGTGGCTTGAAAACAACGAGTATCCTGGTTAAGGTCGGGGCCTAAATGTTATGAAGCGAACTTCGTTATGTGTCGGAAGATTTTCAAACTTGGGCCAATGGGATCAGAGCGGTGGAATCGCACGTATAAAGCAAAAAAACAGAGACTAACGTGAAGGCACGCCAGCAACCCACCATCGCTAGTTGGCACAATGTCAACGCTACAGCGCTAGATGTTACGATGGGAAATCCAGCCAACAATGCCAGCTGACTACAAGCAGTTTGTGGAGCAGAGGGGACGGGGGGGGCTGAGGACCGTGACAAGACACAATTCATACAGGTCAATGACGGGACTGAAGAAGTGTTCCAAGCAATGCTTCCAGATTCAAGGCTTGTACAGTCATTTACCTCTGGAAAAGACAGACCAGATACGTGGCAAATTTGGATTGGCGCCAATATCAAAAAAGACCTCATCACAGAAGTCCAGAAATGCGGTGCGTTTTAATTATGTTCGACGAGACACTGAACCAGACAACCAAAGCAAACAACTGGACTTGCATGTGGTGTATCGTTATAAATTGGTAAGGACACTCTTTTGGAAGGCTTTCCAAGTGCAAAGTCATATTTTGTTATTTAGTATATGAATGTTTTCCAAGTATATTCACAAAGCTCATGAGTGACATCAAACTTGAACAAAAATTGGTCACTTGGAGACCTGAAAACACACATATAGCACCCACTACACACACACACACACACACACACAACACATTCCCCAACAGCAAAAACACCATACAACTGCTGTTACTTTCTTCATGATTAGATCCCAAACTGCAACCCATCCATCTGAGTCTCTATCGCTCTCGCTCTCCTCTCTCTCTCCTTCTCTCTATCAGGTAAAGAGAGCTCCAGCCCGGCCGGGCCAGAACTCTCCCCAACCGGATCGGGCTGATCAGTCACTTTTTGTTGCATTTTTCCACTGCGTGGTATCTACTCGACTCGTCTCGACTTTACTCGCCTTTTTTGGTTT
>NC_045741.1:272835-276726 GCF_008692095.1 Etheostoma spectabile | reverse complement strand
AGTCCCTGGGACCTGCTACCAGGTACTTTTTTTAGTACTACCTCAGTCGAGGTTTCAAGCGAGCCGAGGCAATACCAAAAGGTGACGTAGAAACCTGCAGACTGCTGGTTGGTCGGAGAGAATCGTCACTTATGACTGCGTTCGACAAACAAGAGTGCGGAGTGTGTTTCCAGAGACCACGGGACATTTAAACCAAATCTACGCCAGACACCGAGATTATACTCCTCGCACTTCACTTTCAATCTGTTCGGCTACTACGGCTTCATGTCGTTTCCAATATTGCCACGTGCCTTTAAAAAAAATAACAAGGTATTCAAAGAAATTTTTATTTAGCTTTTCAAGTAGCGCATAACCCTCACACTTCCCGTCTCTTCTCTGCACCCTGTGACAGTGTCCCCCCCGGCTCTGCTGTCCCAGATCATCCCATCGTTGTCATAAGCCTCTCCGTGACTCTCATACGATTTATCCAAAGCCCACAGTCAGAACCAGAGAGCTCACCGGTCGGACATCGCCCACCAGACGGTCTGCGGTGGCGATTTTCCAAAGCGTGAATGCTATGAAACACAAAGAGTACACAGCAAACATATTTTGGTGTGTAATCATGGTCGCTAAAGTTCATGTACTTTATATAGCGTCTAGTAAATACTGACTGCGACGCTGAACACATGCAAATGTTAGCTAACGTTACCAGGAAACTTAACTTACCCTTTTGTGTCGGCGAACAACCGTCATGTCGACGTCTGAACTCCGTCAGAATTCCCAAACTCCCGTTTTTTTAGCGGTGATTTTTGTTGCTTCCTTCAGTTTCTTTTGAAACAAAACATTTCTTCTTGCTGCGGCAGGTAGCCGACGTGCTTTTGTGAGTCGCGCTGAAAATTACGTCATCACGCGTTGCTATGGTGACCAGCCACGCTGAGGCTTTTCTCAATCTGCAATGGAAAACGGACATAGAATGGGCCGAGCCGAGGCGAGCCGTTACCAGCAGTGGAAAAACGCCATAACAGACCGAGAACATTCATTTTAGTCAATATTTGTGCTTCTGCTGCTGTAATTATGCTGTATTATAGTTAGGTTGTTGTGCACCTCCCTCTTTGCCCTTTCTTTCTCTCCCTCACCCTCTCTCTCATGCCCCCAATAGGTCAAGGCAGATGGCTGTCCCCCTAGCGCTAGGTCCTTTTTCTGTCTGGTTTCTGCCTGAAAGGAAAATTTTTACCTGGCACTGTCGCAAACAAATGTAATCTCTGTATTTCTCTGTAAATTGTTGGGTCTCTGTATAGAGCAGTTTCTCAAATGGGGATTCGCGTACCCACAGGGGCACTTTGGAGTACCTCAGTGGGTACGTGAGATTTTTGCAAAATGCTAATTTAACAATGTCATCATACAAAAATACTCAAATACTATAATAATGAATGAATTATGGAGAGATTCTAAACATTTGAAATGCTGGAATTAAATGTTTTTTAGTTACAAGGTTTTTGTTGTTTAGTAAATCTATTGCTGACACTGTATTGTACCTCTTTTTTTAGACTTTTTTTTCTGCCAAAAAATGTTTTGCACTGGTCAGTCGGAACTTGGTTTAAAAAACCGGTAACACTTTCTATGAAGCCTGTCTCTATTATGTATTATGAACACACCCTGAAAAAAAAAGTTTTCAAGGGTACCTCTTCAAATTAATATTTTCTCTTTCAATTCAGTTTAACATTATTTTAGTTTGAGTTTAAGTTTTAAATTTATTTTTTATTTTTCAAGTAATATTTTTTTCATTCAAAATATTGTTCAATTTAAATATTTTTCATTAAAAGCTCAACTACGTCCTCACAAAAATTGGCCACTAGGGTGCGCTTCAAGTAACAAATGTTTATATCTCATGAACGACTCATCTGATTTTTGTGAAATTTGGTGGGTACCATCTAGGGCCACTCCTGAGGCCACCCCTACAGTGGGGTACTGATTGGTAAAAGTGGGCGTGGCTTATGGGACCCACATTTTTATTTACCACTTACACTAATGTGAGCAACTTCCACTTTACAGGGTAGATGTACAATGGGTCATAAAAAATTACACATGTGGATTAATTACACATTGCCTTCAACTCCCGTATGCACATTAAAAACCCTTACATCCACGTGTTCCTTGAATTAATCTGAATAACGTGACATAGGCCACACCCTTTCTGATTAAAGTGTTCTGCAATGCGCAAACAAACTTTTTTGAACTCGTCCAACTTTTTTGAACTTGTCCTAGGCCGTGCGCAAAACCTGGTACACGGTATCTCCAGATGGACTAAACCAAAAGATATGGAAAGAAAATTGCTACATTAAAGTATGCGCATTTGACGACCAATTTAATTTCCCTAGCTTACTACCATACACATATCATATTATAGCAGCCAAAATAAATGTTCTCAGCAAAGAACTCGTTGAGCAAAGAGATCATTGTTCAACATCCCACTACAATGCTCTGTTCCAAATTTGGCAAAGATCGGCAATTAACGGGCACTATAACCAACGTTTATTTGTCTTGGCCAATAACTCAATGCATTTAAATGGGAAATGTGCAATTGTGATATCTCTGCCACAGTAAATGTCATCAACAACATTAAGAGGCACTGTAGCCAACACAGACCAGTTTTGGCCCTTTTACTCAATCATTGTTAATAGGATATTTGCAACGGCAATGTATCACAGACCTTGCTGCTCACACCTCCTGGATGTATTGTTTGGACCCCAGGAAGACTAGCTGTCGTCTCGGCGTCAGCTAATGGGGATCCTTTGAAATAAACAAATAAACAAATAAACCTCTCAATATTTACCAATGTTTGCCTCCCCACCGCTTTTGCACGCACTCATCAGGGGCACAAGGACGCTCGGACTCCGTCATAACTGGTTGCAGTTCTAGTCTCCTTTCAAAATTTCCGTTCCGTGACGGAATTGCTGTTTGTGTTTCGGCCTTTGTGTTGTTATCAACTGCTCAGTTTGACAGCCAGGCCGGGTTGCCAGATATACCTGTAAACACGTAAACCCAGCACACAACAGCTTTAACGTTATTATAGCCATGAAAGCAGCAAACAAAAGAACAGGATGAACAGAGATAGATTCTACCCAACCTAAAAAAAAACGGCATATTTCTAATAATTGCATGACCAGAGATGTAACAAACCCCTGGTAGAACTTGAACAGGTAAGCATTTGCTTCAGGCTAATTTATCACGGCTACAAGGGACGGGCATTTTATCATTTGTGCACTCACATTGAATAATATAGCTAGAGTACCCAAATTGGTTACTTGCAAAAACAACTGAGACACAGCCAGTAAAGTGATCCCTACTAGTCCTGGCTAATGCTGGCACAAGAACTTTAGGGCCGGTTGAAGATTTTTTTTTGGGTTGCACCATGTTCAATAGAGTTGGTTGGGTGAGTCCATAGCCCGTCTTTTCATAGACAGTTCTTTGGTCTTTTCCAAAAAAGTTGGCTAACCATAGCTTGGCCATCCCTACCGTAACAATACATGTCAGGGAGGATGGATGGGAGAAACAGACCAGGAGGGGCTGAAAAAGCCAAGTTGAAAAAAAAATTGGAGGAGTGTGCTGCCACATGTGCCAAGCTTACCAATTTATTTTCAAGAGGATAAACACAAGGTACCAGGCAACCTTGGCCACCAGGTGTAATTGTAGTGGTTGTTGAACATTGAGTTTTTAGTTTGTTTTGTTCAATCTGAAGACAATTCGCCAATACACAAGTAAAAAACCTGCCCTTGAAGTGGATTTTTAGGGCCCGAGCGTCGACAGCGGCGAAGGCCCTATTGGAATTGACGGAATTATTATTAGGGCCCGAGCGCAACAGCGGCGAAGGCCCTATTGGAACTGAAGGAATTATTATTATTATTATTAGGG
>NC_045741.1:272661-272825 GCF_008692095.1 Etheostoma spectabile | reverse complement strand
CGCCGACAGCGGCGAAGGCCCTATTGGAACTGAAGGAATTATTATTAATAGGGCCCAAGCAAGAAGCTTAAGGAACCTATTGTTTTTGTAGGGATTATTATTATTCCGGGTGGCCGCGGGTCCTTAAAAAGTCTTAAATCACGTTTCCTAAAATTAAGGCCTTA
>NC_045741.1:270862-272651 GCF_008692095.1 Etheostoma spectabile | reverse complement strand
AAATTGTCTTAAATTCAGATTGGGTAGGTCTTAAATATGTTTGTGTCATGTCACGGCATGTGATACAGTAATTGTTGATAGCCGTCTAGAAACATGGGGAAATGCAAGTTCAGTTACAAGTGGCTTGAAAACAACGAGTATCCTTGGTTAAGGTCGGTGCCTTAAAATGCTTATGAAGCGAACTTCGTTATGTGTCGGAAGATTTTCAAACTTGGGCCAATGGGGATCAGAGCGGTGGAATCGCACGTATAAAGCAAAAAACAGAGACTACGTGAAGGCACGCCAGCAACCCACCATCGCTAGTTGGCAACAATGTCAACGCTACAGCGCTAGATGTTACGATGGGAAATCTACAGCCAACAATGCCAGCTGACCTACAAGCAGTTTGTGGAGCAGAGGGGACGGGGGGGGGCTGAGGACCGTGACAAGACACAATTCATACAGGTCAAATGACGGGACTGAAGAAGTGTTCCAAGCAATGCTTCCAGATTCAAGGCTTGTACAGTCATTTACCTCTGGAAAGACAAGACAGATACGTGGCTAAATTTGGATTGGCGCCATAATCAAAAAAGACCTCATCACAGAAGTCCAGAAATGCGGTGCGTTTGTAATTATGTTCGACGACACTGAACCAGACAACCAAAGCACAACTGGACTTGCATGTGGCGTGTATCGTTATAAATTGGTAAGGACACTCTTTTGGGAGGCTTTCTCAAGTGCAAAGTCACTATTTTGTTATATATATATAATTGTTTTCCAAGTATATTCACAAAAGCTCATGAGTAGACATCAAAACTTGAACAAAATTGGTCACTTGGAGACCTGAAAACACACATATAGACACCCACACACACACACCACAACCACACACACATTCCCACACCGCAAAACACCCATACACACTGCTGTCTACTTCTCTCCATGATTATATCCACAAACTGCAACCCATCCATCTGAGTCTCTCTCTCTCTCTCTCTCTCTCTCTCTTTTCTTTTTGTCTCTCTCTCTCGTCTCATCCTCTCTCTCTCTCTGTCTGGTGTCTGTTAGGCACAAATCTATAAGAGTCTTGCATTTTAAAAGCAGCTGGAATTGGCATTTAATATTTTTTTTTGTCAAAAAGGAACAGTGTTTTTTTTAATATCACTTGATGTTATTTCACTTGATGTTATAAACCATTTGTTCAAGGGACCCAAATGTCTGAAAATATTGTTATAATATAATTTAGGACAGCAATTACATTTTTGTGTTATTGCTTCAGTTACACACATTAAGTCAATGTTCTTAAACTCAACAGTTATTGTCATTTTCAATCCTGTTAATTTTGTGTTTACTTGGAAAGATTACTGTATATTTCCACTTTGTATTTCCATCGTAAATTTGGTCTTAAATTTCATTTAGAGTTGGTATTAAAAAGTCTTAAAAAGTCTTAAATTTAACTTGTTAATACCTGTAGCCACCCTGTTATTATTATTATTATTATTATTATTATTATTATTATTATTCCGCACCTTTGCACTCATTTTTGAGGGCTTTCTCATTTGGTAAAAGTCGCAAAAACTTGCACACATGTCAGACCTATAAAAAATGACCAAATTCTGTAGTGATTGTGTATACTCCATATAGTAGTGCAAAAATTGTGCGAGTTATAGAGGACCAACTTCCTCTCAGGGTTGATGAAAGAGGAAGTTGCATATCTGGCCAAGATTTATTCCAATTGCCACCAACCATGACACATAGCGGTTAGGGTTAGCGGTGTAAAGGTGCTGTATTTATATAGCGCTTTTCCAGT
>NC_045741.1:270650-270852 GCF_008692095.1 Etheostoma spectabile | reverse complement strand
GCTCAAAGCGCTTTTACATCTACTGTGGCCGGGGCTACCGTACAAGGTAGCTGCTCCTGCTCATCTGAGCATCAGATAAACATTCATACACAATCACACTCCGATGCGCAGCACCGGGGGCAACTCAGGGGCAACTCAATTCAGTGTCTTGCCCAAGGACACATCGACAATGACTGCAGGGGCGGGGATCAAACCACCAACC
>NC_045741.1:269098-270640 GCF_008692095.1 Etheostoma spectabile | reverse complement strand
AAGGCAACCGCTCTACCACTGAGCCACAGCCGCCCCACAGTGAACACCCACAGTGAGCACAGTGTGAGCATCCATGCCAAATTTTGAGTGAATTGGACATTAGATGGCACAGTTAGAATTTATTTTATTTTTTTTAATAAATTTTATTCTTCCTGTAGGCGGCTATTGAAACAGGATGTTGTGTATCTGGCCAAGATTTATTCCGATTGCCACCAAATAAGAGGCTCGTTCGAGATGAGCCAGGTCTGCGCAGAATCGATCACCGGCGATCGGCGCTATTTACTTACAAAACTGGTGAATAACTGAAAACTTTCAGTCTGAAAAGTTTAAAGCCCACTACGACTGCACTTGGGACATTTTCCAGAGCGACTCCCCTTCATTTCAAGTAATGATGGCCATGGGGGGGGTGGGGGGGTGTTTCTAGTCTTAACGACTACTCAAAGCGCTTTTACATTCACACACTGTGGCCGAGGCTACCATACAAGGTGCTACCTGCTCATCAGATAAACATGCACTCACATTCACACCCCGATGCGCATCGGGGCCAAATCAGGGTTCAATGTCTTTCCCAAGGACACTTCAACATAGGACTGCAGGGCAGTTGAACAGATCGAACCACCAAACTTCCAATTGGCAGGCAACCGCTCTACCGCTGAGCCACAGCCGCCCCGATAAATGACCTCTTCAGTCAGACAGGCATTTGTTGTGAAAGAAATACAGTTACAATTTATAGCATTTGATTAAAAATCCAACATTTCATGCAGATGGCATTAATGCTAGATATATTGCAATGTGGGTAGTGAATAAAACAAAATTCTAACAGCCCCATGTAATGTCCGATTCATCAAGATTTGGCATGGATGCTCTGTTGCTATGCGGAACATTAGGCTCGTTCGGATGAACTGCGCCTCGCCTGTAAAGTGGACAGAGAGCAGGCAGCAGCGGGGGGGCGGTGACAAAAGCTGCGGTAAAGCCGGACAGTTTCCAGCTGATTCCAGCTCCTTCAGCTGCAGGAAGTGATGAAACACTGTGGTTCGATTCCGATTCATAAATATAATCATACCCACATACCAGCTGGTCCACAGTCTCCCAGTTGTTTTAGTTATGACAGAGTAGCTGGCAAGTGCTCTACTGCGCCTGTTGCTGATTAATTAACAACACACTGTAGATGATCCGTGATCTGAACGGATTATTCCTGTCTGACTTCTAAACTTAACTATCAGTCCACAACATGTTCTGGACAGAATAAGTCTTTAAATCAGACAAATACAATTAAAACCCTCCGATTCAAAACAATAAAAAAGTTTATATCAAACGTCATCATGTTGTAAACCAATCAGGTGTTAAATCAGCTGAGAAGCCGGCGTTCCCCAGCATGCTCTGGTCCGTCTGGCTCTTGCAGTCGGTGAAAAGCAACTGCGCCGCCTGCGTCTCAGAACTGCGGCCGCCTTGCTCTCGTGAGATTTCCGTTGCCCACGTGTGCATGACTCAGAGCAGTCGGGATCAAGTCGGACCAAATCTAACCAACCGGCATGCAACCGT
>NC_045741.1:256444-262414 GCF_008692095.1 Etheostoma spectabile | reverse complement strand
ACACGTAAAACAGTGGTTTTAAAGTAGATACTGAATTAACCAAAGACTAAATAAGTGTGTGTATGTGTGACATATTATACATTATGCTTGAGCTGGGTACAGCTAGGAGGGAGAACAGACAGGGCTATCTTAGTCAGATAAGCTACAGTGGCACAGAAGAGGAGATGGTAGGCCAAGGACACTGAAGTTCGAGGACGGTCTGATAACTCAGAGAACGGACGTAGGAGTGAACATAGCTGTCTTGTGAAGTAATGATAACTGAAAATATATGACAGGCAAGAAGAAAGAGGAAGAGAAAGAGCAGGAGTGTAACCCAGCAACAGTATAGCTGACCATCAGGCCCCACAAGGGAACCAATATAACCCTGAGCACACTATTGTTAAGTGCCATTTTGGAACCTCTGTACTAGACAAGTTTCCATCTGGTCCGTGCACGTTTAACTGCCCGGAAACGCATTTCATCTGTTGACCACAAGAATAAACGCTGTGTTAATTCATCATGGAGTCAGTTGTCAGTTTATAGAAGGATTTCTCCAACAAATTTGGTGACCCCGACGTGATAACGTAATTGGACAGGAGAATCCAACTGGACCTTGGCATTGTGTCCACGGTCCGGTTCAGCTCAGCCACCGGACTGACATCCCGCAGCCCGTGAAGGGGACTGAGCGGCGATACTGCGATTCGTTGGTGTGATCACTGAGAGCTCTCAACAAAAAAGGTAAGCAGAAGCCTGTTTAAAATCAAAATTCTGTTATTGGCTGAAAACTAAATTGATGTGATCACATTTCAACTGTCGTAAGTGTTGTTTTAAGCGAAAAGTATTGATTGAATGTGCTGTAATTAAAGGGATATAAACAGATGAAATGTTGGGGCATGTGATGTGATTAAACAGAGAAAAACAACTAGAGAGTTGTAAGAGAATTGTTGAATAATACGGGTGGCGGTAGGAGAGGAAAAGGGACAAATAGTCAGAGGAAAATACGTCCAGATGGTTGACGAGGTAGGAGACTGCTAAGGACAGATAGTTCAGATGAGTGATTGTGAATTGCCACCCTTGGTTCTGTGTGAACATCCTGAAAAAGAGTTGCAGTTAACAGATTGTCATTGTAATATTACGAGTCCACCGCGAGTGTATTTGTGCGAAGGAGTGAGAGGTCACTTTTTAAGTTGTAAAGATTATAGAGATGTACATAAAAAGGCTCTAGATGGAGTCTTAATGAAAAAGTTGTTCGTTGTTGCATGTGTGATTTTTGTTGTGGTTTGGCTTGTTGGATTTTTTCTCACTGCTTATTTGTTGTAAAATGACGACCCCTTATGGTAAAGTGTTAGTAGGGGCAGTGAAAAAGTATGCAGTAAAGGAGGAGAAAGTAGCAAAAGAGATTGTGAAGAATGGGAGAGAGGAGGATGGATGAGGGGAAGGGGCGCCGTCCCCGGAGAAAGTGAATGAAATAGTGAAGTATGAAAAAGTAAGTTGGAGTATCGGAAAGGCAGGCAGAGGAGGAAAAGAAAGAAAATGGTTAAATTGACTAAACCAAAGCAGAAGGAGTATGAACGCAGAAGAGAAATAGGGGTGGGTTGAAAATGACAAATGCAATACAGAAACAATTGGGATTGACAAAACAAGATGACAAAAGTTCACCAAAAACTGAGACAGAAGCTGAACAGAATAAACCGTGCGCAGAGAAAACCCCGTGCCCGCTGAGGCGCCCCGCCCACAAAACCCTTTTATCCAGATATAAGAAACCTAAGAATTTCCGCTACCCCGCCGCGTATATAAGGTCCAACGGCATCAAAACCACAGTCCAAGCCCCAGTGGTAACTGCCCATTTACAGCCAAATGCATTACAAATAGACGTACCACAGGACCCATTGATACCGGCATTAGAGGGCCGCGTACAGGATTTAGAATGTTATCTAAATTTATGGTACAGTCAGCGTCAGGGGAGCAGCGGCGGCCCCACCACAACCACAGGCTACAGTCCCAGCCGGCCCAGCAAAGCTAGTACCCCATATTCAGCGTCTTTTTGCCAACAAAATCCAGAGCATTTTCACATGTCAGTAAAAGGACCCAGTCCCCTCACCATAGTACCCCACAAGACTCAGGAAGTAAGGAAGATAGCGAACAGTCAGACAGCAGCAGGGAAGTGAGCAAACAGACAGAAGCTCCAGCTCTAGGAAAGGACTAAAAACGACATAAACGCAGGCCCGATCTAGATCACAAAGTCCTCAAGACGTTTTTGTAGCAGGCACATAAAGGTAAATTTACCAGAGACCCTGACGAAGTATGCTGCGAAGATCACTAGAAAAAGGAAAAACTTAACAAAGAGTTCAGAGAGATAAAAAAAGCAGCAGAGCAAGAGCGCTGCGTTAACAGTAATGAGCTCAGAGGGAGGAGAGCAGACGCGCCACACACCAGAGGCGGAGACATGCACTCCGCCCAGTAGAGGAGGAGGAGGCTGTTGATGTACACCCCTTACAGTTTTGGTGACTTAGATTCTCTGTGTGCAAAACTCCTCCCTGACAGAGGGGCTGAGCATTTCCTCACAGCTTTCAATAGTCTTACAGCAGGAGTGCAGCTGTGTTTGGGAGATCTAGAGCAGTATTGGTAGAGTAATGGGAGCAGATGAAGCTAGTGCTGCCCTCACCAAGGGGGAGCTGGACCCACTGTTCCCGCATCAGTGCCTGCATCAGCAGTAACCCCTGGCATTTGGGCTGAGCTGCACCGCATGTATCCCACAGTTGGGGATCATGCAGCATGGCATGATTTAAAAAGACTAAGTGATGAAAATTTGATCCTATGCAGATAGAAGCAAAAAAGATTTGGCAGCGTGCTATGAGGGAACCGTGGGACCAGTCCGCCGCCACAGTGGCGCTGTTCCGCCATGGGGTACTAGGGGGATTACCCACAGCAGTTCAGACACAGTAGGAGGGTAGTAGGCCTGCAAACAATGACCGATGCAACATGGGGCGAGATGGCGTCATTTCCTGTCAAACACCACAAAGGAGCAGAGCAACAAGAAGATGATTAAAAAGACACAAACTCAAGTGTTAAAGAAACAACTGGAGAAATTAAACAAGCCCAAGCCCAGCAAAGCAAACAAATGACAGTCTCACAGAACCCCAACAGTCAGAAGCCCCTCACAGTTGCAGACATGCTGTCTTTTCTGGGCTCACAGGATACAGCGCCGCACATATCCCTGACTATACCAAAGAACTCATCGCTGTCTCACCGCCCCCCTCCTATGGACAACAGAGGCCGAGGCCGCCTTCTCTGACCTCAAAAGTGCCCTAGCAAGGGCAGATGACCACTCACCTCCAGACTACTCACTCCCATTTCATATGGATGTTTCTGAAAACATGGCTTTCTCAATGCCATTTATTCAGAAAAAAGGGGAGACAGACATGTCAGTGGCAGCGGAGCGGCGCCACAAAAGACAAGAGGGATATGGAGGTCTCATCAAGGAAAGATGCAGCATCAGCGAGATGTGCAGAATGTTGCTACCTGAGGCACACAGACCAACACATGAAGGAGAAAACAGACTCTCCTGAATCTGTCTGAGCTGTGGTGGCACCCCAATTTGAGGGACATGGTGTGACACATTTTGTGTCAGGAATGCAGGTGTGTGGAGAGCATAATGTTCAGAAACCATAACCACACTAAAAGGGCGTACCCAGTCCCCACAGCTTGTTTTCAAGATATCAGTATAGATTATACGATAGGGCGCAGAAAGTGGTAGGGGGAAAAAGGTATCTTCGGTGATGGTAGACAGGTTCTCTAGGTGGGTAGAAGCCATTCCCACCAGAAAAAGAGGACGCAAAAACAGTGGGGAAATGGCTCAAAACTGAACTCATCCCGAGGTATGGGGTCCCCGGCAAATAGGTCAGTAATGGCACACATTTTAACAACAAACTACTAAGAGAAGTAGAACAGGCCCTGGGAATCACTCAGCCTTCGGATCAGTTTATCATCCACAGTCACAGGGAATGGTGGAAAGAGCAAACCAGACTTGAAGGCTAAGATAGCCAAGGCATGTGCAGGAAGCAAGTTAACATGGTAGAAGCGCTCCCATTGGCCCTCAGGCTATGAGGTCCTCAGAAGGACGAGAAACACATTTGACCCCCACATGAAATAATGACAGGGAGAAAAATGCCAGGACCTCCACTAGATGGAGGCCACATGCCAATGTTAGATGTTCAGCAAATAGAAATGACAGACTATATGAGAAAGCTAACATCTTGGTTTCAGCCCTTTCCGCAGGTCCAGTTGCGGAACAGGAAACCGCAGGAGGAAGCAACACCTGTCAAGGTAGGCGACTGGGTCAGGGTCAAAGTTCACAAGAGGAGGGACTGACCCAGGTGGTGGGCCTTACGAAGTAAGGGAGGTTACTTCACACTCGTTCCAGGTAAAGGTAAAAAGGAGCACCTTGGCACCACCTGACACATTGTGCCCCAGTCGCACCTCCTAGCCGCCCATTGGCAGAAAATAGAAAAGCAATCCAAAATGTATAGATGGAAGAGATGTTTTGGCGGGGAACAGCCCCCACATAGTAATCATAACTTGGAAGCAATGGGGTTTGGGAAAAAGACAACAGTTGTCCTAGCAGTAGTAGTAGTAGTAGTGGGAGTTGCAGCATTAATTCTGGGTTGGAACATGCGTATGGGGACCGAGACCACAAGAACAATCACCCGGTAGTGTCCAACCACCTCTCAGTACACAAGGAAATGAAACTAGACGTAGAGAAAAAAGAGCAATTTGGGCAGTAGTGAGCAAACCACTAAGGGCCCATCCCCAAGGGCGGTGCAGATTGACTCTCCCCTGTGAGGGAATCCAACCACGTCATTTACCTTTGATTTGTGTCAGGCTATAGACTGCGGGGGGTATAATAGTTTCTCAAAAACACAGATGTGTACATCTGTGAGCCTATCAAAAGGTAGAGATGTGAAAGGAGCGCTTGGACAGGTGAAAGGTAGTCTCTGTAACAGCTGGTATGAGCGGGTTGGACACGGAGGGTGGAAACCATGGGCGAGGTTGACAGACAAAAGGATTGGTGGGTACAACAAGATGAATGGGAGATATTATCTATACAGCGGGACTATAGTTCAGACCCCACGAAAAATCCCATAACCCTGTCAGTAAATAGAGCAATTGGAGAGGAACGGTCAGGATGTGTGGATGTTAGCCAGGTGATGTTGATAGCAGGAAGTGACCAGATAACCCCCCTGCAGATAAATATTTGGATCCCCTCACGCACACACAGAATGACACTGACATGGCAGAGACTACAGTAAAACCCCCCTGAAGGAGGAAGACGTAATAGTGCAGGACTTCTCTAAAATGAGGTGGAAGATGTGTTAGAGTTTCAGCAGGTGCAGGCCAGGACAATTTATGGATCAGTGGCTAATACAGAATGCCAAAGAACAAACAGGAAGGGTGCGTGGCCTGTGCCACAGCTAGAACCAGTCATGTTCACTAACCGGCCCGTTGTTTCCTAATGAGACCCAGCAGATATGCATGCATGTTGAACTTCACCCACTCTAAGACAGCTTCCCGCAATTGTACTACCCTAGCATCCCTCTTTCCCCCAGGCTTGAAAACCAGGTATTTTTACCGCCATAAGGGGGAGGTGCAAGATATCCAGTTTCAATCTCACCGGATCAAGCAGCCACAATCAAACTAGGTGATATACCCCCAGACTGGTGTAATCCACACTGCTATCAAATCCTACACAACATATAGACCCTTAGGCGCCCCCCTTATGGGCACCTCCCCTTGCACGCATCCTAGGTGGACTGTGTCAATAATATTGATCGGTTGTGTGCGCCCCGTTCCTGAGTGCCCTGTTCATCACCACCTCAGTCATTGTATTATTTTCCCACAGAATTATTATTCTTTCTTTCTTTCTTTCTTTATTGTTATTTTCCGTCAACTGAATTGCCTTTTTGAGGGACTTATCATATTCAAAAACTCACC
>NC_045741.1:256334-256434 GCF_008692095.1 Etheostoma spectabile | reverse complement strand
GTTGCATCAAGTCTGGTGAAAATTTACGTATTTTAATGGTTTAATAGGCGCACTAAAATGGCTCGCTAGCGCTACCTACAATATTACGAAAATTCAGCCC
>NC_045741.1:255664-256259 GCF_008692095.1 Etheostoma spectabile | reverse complement strand
TGTAGCCCCCCCTAAACCCAACAGCCATTTTGTATTGAATGTGCGAAATTAGTGCGATTTTGCCCATTTCCACATGTCGTATTCTAACGAACTCCTCCTAGAGCTTTCGTCCGATCAACTTCAAACTTGGTGTGTCTCATCTTAACATGTTAACAATGAAAAGTTATTAAAATAATTTTTTTTTTGTCATAGGGCGTGGCCGTGGCGGGGCGGCCATTGTGTGCTATTCGCCACCGAAACAGGAAGTGGGTGTAACTTGAGCGTACATGGTCCAATTGGCTCGAAACTTTTCACAATTGATCAGAGTCCGCCTCTGACGACAAGCACACGCCGATATTGGCTCAAAGTCATAGCGCCCCCTAGTGGCAACAGGAAGTACGCCTTAAAGACAAGGTGCCATACTTTAACGAACACCTCCTAGAGATTTCATCAGATCATCTTCAAACTTGGTCTGTATCATCCTCAGATGTTACCGATGAAAAGTAATTAAAAGAAAAACTTTTCGTCATACGGCGTGGGCGTGGCATCGCGGCCATTTTGAATGTTTAGCGATGATGGAGAAAGTGGCTGTAACTACAGTGTACGTTGTTGTATC
>NC_045741.1:251679-255654 GCF_008692095.1 Etheostoma spectabile | reverse complement strand
TTCCCACAATCACCAAGAGTCCAGGCCTGAGGACCTCTGCAGGCCAACATGGACATTTGGAGATAGCGCCACCATCTGGCAACAGGAAATATTTTGCCTAGCAACGGGAACGCTGGCGAGATTGACGCCGCTCCGTCTGGCTTGTTTGTTTTCGGTAATTTTGCTTTTATTTTGCTTTTCCCTCACGAAAACGACGATGGTTTTGGTTGATGTTCATCCTTAGCTGAAGTTACATGTGGCGACGCATTTTTTGTCTTTTCTCCACCATAATTTGTTCTATATGGGGTATTGACATGAGTCTGACATGACGGACCGTTGAAGTAACGCTGGCAAACTGCTGCTGCTGTTGCTCGCCGCTCTCCTGGCCGTGACGCTGCCAAAGTTTTGATCCCAAATTTGGGGGTAGCATCGTGTTTGTCTGTACCGGATTTTTTTTTTTTTTTTTTTTTTTTTTTTTCTTCGCTGCCTGTTGCTGCTGTTGATGGGTCTGCTGCATACTCGGCTATTGACCGCTCGGGTGCGCTATCACCTACTGGACCTACGACGGCGCTCACACCCTCACCGGACATCGCTTCAGCCCCGCGGAGTACATCCACGAGGGTCCGCAGGAATTTCCACCACAACAATCACAGGAATAAAGTCCATGTGTCCAGCTCTCTGCCCTCCACTCTACACAACCGGGCGGTTGACCACAGCGTGTTAGCTGCCTAGCCCGGTCGGCTAGCACCGCCAACATGCTGTGACACCTCACAATCGCTCTTGCTCAACATCCGCTCACTGACAGGCAAGGGACAACTCATCCAGGACTTATCTCCGATCGTAAGCTAGACTTTCTTGTTTAAACGAGACATGGCAGCAGCCAGCATCTTTTCTGAACTCAAGAATCCACATCCTAGTGGATTGTTTACATCTGTCAACCCCGTGGCTGGCAGGGGAGGAGGTCCGCATGACATATACCGCGAGAAGTGGAAGGTTCGCCGGTGTCTGAGTTGTCTTCAGCTCCTTGAATCTGCTGTCTGCAAATGTCTGGTCCCATCCAACCATCATTGCTACTGTCTACGCCCCCTAAACCGAATAGTGATTTTTAAATGACTTGCTGCTTTCTTACCCATTATCCTCTTCTACCAAAATAATACTGCTGGGCAGAATGAATTCCACATGGACAATATAAACCTGCCTCTCACCAAAGACTTCACCTCCTGACTTAGACAGTTGGATGTCAGCAAACATACCACTTTTCGACACACTCCAAAGGACATATTCTGGATTAATCTGCTGCTCTGGTGTCACCCCATCTGACTTACAGCAGATGAACTCTCCATAACTGACCATTTTCTCCTCACCATTACAGTGAAACTCAGTCTCTCCATCTCAAAAATACCACGCCTATTTCATTTGGAACATAAAGAATATCAACACCGCCACCTCACTTCAACTATCCACTCCCGCCTTCCGACACTCACAATCTCTCCACCCCCGATGATCTGGTTCTTCATTACAAAACACTGGACTCCATAATATTCTCAATTCTCTTACACGTTGAAAAGCAGGTCTGTTTCTTCTCCGTCTCCCCCCTTGGTTCACCCTCGATCTGCGTCTCATGAAAGCCAAAGTCGGCAACTGAAGTCTCCATAGAAAAAGGTCTCACTATTCACAAAGAAAAGTACAAACAACAAATCCTACGTTACAAGGACTCTATTGCCAGCACCAAATCCCAACTACCTCCACAATAATCACGGCCAACAAAGGAAACTCCAAGTCACTGTTCTCCTATTAACAATGTCACCCAACCCTGGACTCTTCCCTCCCTTTGTACACACCTCCTTCTGCAACTCGGAATGTACTTTTTCACAGAAAAAATCAAGAACATACCAGCATCTTGGATCAATCCCACCTCAGTCATCAGCGATAACCTCTCATCACACACCCTATTCTCCTCCTTCCGTCTCCCCACATTCGAAATCACAGAACTCTCACCCGGAATTCCAAGCCATCTACTTGTAAACTTGATCCCTCAAACCAACTTGTTAAGCCGTCTTACCTCCTTGTCCCCCTCATCTCTGCTATCACTCACTCCTCCCTACCTGGAACCGTCAATCCTTCAAATGCTGCCACACCCTATTTTGAAAAAAAAAAACTGGTGCACGACCCATCCAACTTCAACAATCTCGTCTCCTATTTCCATCTACCCTTCCATCTCCAAAATTCTTGAAAAAAACAGTTGCTCTCAATCCATTCCTCCACAATCCCACAATAACCTGTATGAACAGTTCCAGTCCGGTTTCCCCCCCTCCATAGCAAATGAAACAGCACTCATCAAAATCACCAAGAACCTCCTCATGGCAGCTGATCTGGACTCCTCACCCATCCTCATCTCTCCTCGACATGAGTGCACGCATTTGACACATCTGTCACACCACCCTCTCAATAGGATATCTTTCCATTGGCATCACCACACTCGTTAGACTGGTTCCATTTACCATCTCGGTCGCACACAGTTCATTAAACTCAAGTCCTGTGAATCCATTCCCTCCGTCTCACTTCAGGTGTGCCCCAGGGCTCGTTTTGGGGGCCCCTACTTATCATTTACTGCTTCCCTCGGCATCTCCGCAAATTTAACATCACACTCCACGTACGCCGCATGACACCCAGCTCTACCTCTCACCAAACCCTCGTCCACTCTCCCGCCCACCTCCCTTACGGATTGCATCTCTGAATAAAAATCCGGCTCACCCAAAACTCCTCAAATTAAACAGTAATAAAACCGAGGTTTCTCTCATTGGCACACCAAAGCCACTCTTTCCAAAACAGACGGTTGTCTTCAACGATGGACAACTGCTTCAGTCTCACCCCCCCAAGGTTAAGAGTCTGGGTGGTCATCCTTGGACAGCACATTATCATTTCAACCCATGTCAAATAAAATTACCCGGCGCCTATTCACCTGTAACATCAATCGCCTCCGCCCCTCCCTTACCCCCACATGCTGCAATTCTGTCCACAGTCTCGTCACTTCCGTCCGATTTTTGCCAACTTCTCCTCTTCGGTCTCGCTCACAAATCCCCTCCACAAACTTCAATTGGCCAGAATTCAGCACGCATCATAACTCGAACCCATCCATCCACAATCATACTCCGTCAATCACAGCTCCAGGCCCCCGGTCCAGTCGTATCAAATTCAAATCCTCTATATAGCATTAAGGCCATCCACAACCCTCAGCCCCCACATATGTTCTGATCTCCGCCAGGTCCCACTCCTTTCCGCTCCCTCAGATCATTCCTCCAAAACCTGTCGCTCACGCCGTCTCCCACACATGGGGGGCAGCGCATTTAGCGCTCTGCTCCCGTTCTGGAACTCACTACCCCCCCAAATCAGAAACATTGATGTCATTACCCCATTTCAATCACAACTAAAAACAATCATGTTTTAGAAATGCCTATCACACTAAATGTCTGTGTGCTACGCCTTTTGTTGTATATGTGTAATTGTTTTTGACTATTGTTCTGTGTGAGTTTTGTTTTGGTCTGTGTATAGTATTTGTTGCTGTGTATAGTTATTGTTTTGTTGTTGTATAGTAGCTTTGTTTGATCGGTTGGATAGTTTGGTTTTGCTGTCTTAATTGATGAAGTCCCTGTGCGGGTCCTTGAGGCAAGAAAGGCGTCTTTAAATAAAATGTATTATTATTATTATTATAATATGCCTTATATGACAAACATCATCCAATTTACATGAAACTTAGAATATGTGGTCTACATGTGGAACTGAGCCGGTCCCTATAATTTGACCACGCCCACCCACTCAGATCACGACCCCTTTCATAACAATTGATCCGTTTAAGTAATAGTCTTGTGTGAGGTATCAATGAACTCATCAGAGAGTTCCTTTTTTAGTGGTGATGTTTGACCCGCCCCCTATGATGCGGCCACGCCCCCTTTCACAGACAATGACCTATATGACGTATAGGCTTGTGTGAGGTAT
>NC_045741.1:251270-251669 GCF_008692095.1 Etheostoma spectabile | reverse complement strand
AGCAGAGACTTCCTTTTTCATTGGTGATGTTGGACACACCCTGCTATGATGCGGCCACGCCCCTTTGCATAGATAATGACCTGCATGACGTATAGGCTTGTGTGAGATATCAATGAACTCAGCAGAGAGTTCCTTTTCCATTGGGGATGTTTGACCCGCTCCCCTATGATGCAACCACGCCCCCTTTCACAGATAATGACTTGTATGATGTATAGACTTGTGTAAGGTATCATTGAACTCAGCGGGGAGTTCCCTTTTCATTGGCGGCGATTTTCAGCGTGTGAGTGGAAAAGGTGTCCGCCAGTAACCCCGACTCGCGCAGGTTAGCGAGGGCCCTACATCGCTGCTTGCAGCTTCAATTGTTGATGTATTTTGTGGAAGTTTTGGATCGCTCACGAG
>NC_045741.1:250174-251260 GCF_008692095.1 Etheostoma spectabile | reverse complement strand
CTATTGGAGTTTTCTGTGAATGGATGCGCGTGGAGAGCCAGCAACCTACGGACAACGCTTAAAAACACGCAACAGCATCGGTACGTGAAAAGATTAACACAGGATGCTGTATTGGAGAACGACTTGACTAGTTCAGTACTTGAGTCATTGTTTCACTGCATATTGATGAACATGGGGACTTTAAAGAAAGGAAATTTGTGGTTTGGATGAGTTGCACAGCCAGATTAAGCAATCCTCACTAGAACTACAAGCATTCATAAAATCTCCGACGTGCATGGAGGCATGTCATGAATTGAAAAATGTTTCCCTGTATTTTCTGAAATACTGCAAATAAAGTGTGGATGTTAAGCAAGTCTTAAAGGTCCAAGGTAAAGAGATAATGTCCCACACTGCATCGTCTGTACGCTCTGGAAAACGGAGCGTCAAACTCACAGTTAAAGGCTTGGCATTTTATGTGAAAACGTGTCAAGAAAAGAGGTCTTTAAAATGCAAACAAGCCAAGAGGTACATGAAACAAGTGCGTGATTTGATTGAATCCCCTGACAATGTGAAATGTAATTTCAAAGGAAGGAAAAGGAAAGTTAGCTCTGGAAACAAAACTGTCTGCAGCTAATGCAAAACTTCATGTACTGGAAATTAACTCAAAGTCGGGTTCTAAAGTGTTTGATGGAGTGAACTCATATTTTGAAAAGAACATTGCCCCAAGTGGATTAAATCCTTATGCGGATTATTTTGTAGCGGAAAGGGTTGATAAAAGCAATGTCAAAGACCAAACTCACCATTGGACACAAGTAGTGACTGTGAGGCCTAAACAAGCTGCAGTAACACTAACTGACATTCGACCAGTAATAAGAAATACCCAAGCACAAATGACACAGGTGGTTTATGATGCTCAACATACAGAACATGGACCTGATGTGAAGTATTATACAAGTAATGCGAGTCAATATCTGTACTAGGATTGAATAAAAGTCTCCATTTACTATGTCTGCGTTCTGTGATAGGCTAGTCACAGTGCTAGTCATTGCGCCTCTCCCTTACACTATTCTGTGATAGGCTAGTCCCAGCGCCCCTCCCCTACACTAT
>NC_045741.1:250007-250164 GCF_008692095.1 Etheostoma spectabile | reverse complement strand
ATAGGCTAGTCCCAGCGCCCCTCCCTACACACAGATTCCTTCTGTTGTTGTGTCCAACCGGCTGTGCTCCAACACACTCAGGACACGGAAAAGTGAACGTCTCTCTTCTCAGGTCCGCGGGGCTTTCCCGTTAACATTTAGGGTTTCTTCAAGCTTC
>NC_045741.1:249831-249997 GCF_008692095.1 Etheostoma spectabile | reverse complement strand
TTGTTTTATACTTCGGTTCAAACTAGTACTTAGTAACCAGGAGATTTCTGGTAACGTGGGGTTTGTTCAGACATGCTGCTTGGTAGAATGCAACTCGGGTTGCATCTCTGCCGTCAGAGTTTGTTTTGTTTTTTTAACTGCCTGCTGGCTCTAACCAGTTTTTTTG